>NW_016107345.1:5834470-5847633 GCF_001604975.1 Cebus imitator
TAAAGTAAAATTAAAAAAAAAAAAAAGAAAGCATGGAACTACTAAGTTCTTTCTCTATATAAGGTATTTGCAAAGGATAAAATATTATTTCTGCCATTAAGATGCTGACAGGAGTTAGGGATAAGACATGTCTACAATACAACAATAAGTGCTGTAAAAGTGAGCACCATTTATAGAAATCAATGTACCTTAAGGAAGATATCTGAAGGAGTTCAGGGGAAGTAGAGAATTCTGTTACTGAGCTTCAGCCTCTGACTGCCATGTGTAATGTGGAATCAAGATTGTCAGAGGTTCTGATTATTTTTTCAAAGAAGCTGAAAAACTAAACCTTTAAATAAATGATTCCATTGTTATTAACTATTGTTAAATATTTGACATATTTAAATATTGTTATGTTATTTAACAACATTTTTAAGTACTGTATAGGCCAAGCTAAACACTTCTGTAGGCCATTGTTTGGTCCAAGACTGCTGGTTTGAAGCTTCTGAATACAAAATTATCTCTAATCAATTGTAGTTAGACTGATGCTATTGTCATATTCTGGGGCCAAACTCCTGATACATTTATTTAAATGATTTCATTATATCATGCCAATGAAGATAGGCAGGAGAAATACAGGATTGGAAAGAAATTTTCAAAACGGGAGCAAAATCCAAGGTAAGTTTTTTTGTTTGTTTTCTCCTTTCCTTGAGAATTTTGACTAACAATGCCCACCATTTTTGCATCTGAGGCTAAGAAGTCATTACTACGAATGGCTGAAGAATTATGATCTGACTATATCTCTGCTTGTTCCAATGAACCGAGACGCCTCTCTCATGAAGATTCTGTTTCCTTGGGGACTGCTCAGTGCCTACCAAAATGTGTTTTAGAATTTAAGGCAAAATCTCTTAGCTATGAAAAACAGGTTTTTTTATTCATTTATATCCTTTTGTTCAGCTTTCTAATTATGAATTGTAGATTATAATAGCACATACAAAAAGGTAATTCTATTCACAAGTAATGAATTATGTTAAATCATCTAGATTGAGTTTTAATTTTCTATAAAAGAAAAAACAGAGCATAATTTTTAATATTCTAGCTGCATATGAGGCAGTCACAAAGGAACAATAGGTTAATCAATATATCCAACAACTTTATCTCAAAAAAGAAAGTCTACCAATAATAATTACCCCTGGCGGGCTGTTTAAGATATGAAATACAGCAGAAAAGATGTTGATTGATTGCTATGAATTTTTGGCAGCTGTAGCTTTTGAAGCATGAAATACATTAGCATTGTCTCCTAATGCCTGCAATAATTGTACTGAGTTGATGTTTGTCTTCTACAAAAGGTGCTTAATTTATTCACAAAACAGTCAGTGGATGAACAATGTAACATGTATAAATAAAATGACCTCTATTTTTTCAATGGACACTTAACCAAAGGACAATGTCAGAAATAACTTTCACCATACATCATTAAGATGTAATTTAATGTTCATTGTTGAAATACTTTTGTCCGTTCCAAGTAATTAAATATTACAAGCTTGCAGTTAAATTTATTGCATTATTATGTTTTCAGTATAAAGTCTTCTATTGTAAAAAATAATTGTCATATGGTTAAAGGAAAATAAAATAGTGTTTTTTAGGCATGGTGTTTGCTTATAAGGTGAAATTTTAAAAATTATTTTTTAATCTTTTTTTAGTGATATTCAAAGAACAAGGACAAAAACCGCAGAATTTATCTCATAGCAAGAGAATTTTCTTTTAACTAGAGTTTTAAAACTACAACTTAATAAGCTAAAAACAAAGTTTAATTCATCCCATTGTTTTGGATACTTGCTGTATGGTTCTGTTACTTTTTCTCTTGTGCTATGAATAGGAAATTATCTGATTAACACTGGATAAAATCCTGAAACTTTAGTACATTGCCTTTCTCAACCAATATCTGTTATAGTAACAATACTTGAGGATTTTATTATTACATACAATGCAAAGTATTTTTCCCCAAAACACATTAACATCTATTATCTTAAACTTTTCAGATGGATACTGTTGCCACCAAAATGCAGTAACTGGGTGCAATAATTAGACCCAGAACCCAGATTTACTCTCAATTTCCTTCTGTTTATGCTGTCTCCATATTTATGCATTATAATCTATATTAATGGTTATCTACAAATTTGATATATATACATGTGTGTGTGTGTTTTATATATATGTGTATGTGTATTAACAAATTTCTGTTAGATCTTTTAGAACATTCAAAATACTGAAATCTTTGTTCAGGTAATTTCAAGTTTACATGTATGTGTTTGGATGAGAGAGAGAGACAGAGACAGCGAGGACTTAGCAGAACCAAAAAGCGCTATGTACACCATCATGTATATTTTATACCTCTGAAGACTATGACTGAGAAGCAAGTGGCAAACCCAGCAAGCTGGATAACTCAGGCATGAGAGAATATCAACAGAAGGCCACAAAATGCCTTGGTGCATCTATGGCTCATCCTCATGTTTAATTGCTAATAATAAATTACAAACCAATGGCAAAATAACAACAAAAATGGACCACATAAATAACTTTCAAGGAACATATTAATGGGCTGTCTAATGTGTGAGGTGGATGGCTCACCAATATATTCAATTCAATAAAAACATTTTTTTCATTGTTATCTTAGTCATGGAGAAATCATGTCATATGCCCATAGTCACTCAGTAAGTCGTAAAACAAAAAATACTACAATTTGAACCCAAGTCTTTGACCTCCACAATTGATCTGTGCTCAGTCTCTCTTCCGAAATACGCGTTTGGATTTTTTATTCCAAGAACAGTGGTTTTATGTATGCACATTATGAGCTGGGATAGAACTAGGTAGCTATGCAGACAGAAGGGCAGCAAATATCATCTCCTAAAAGAAATGTCTGTGTTACAGAAGAACAGCATGTACAAAGCCTCAGAGAAGGGAAAGGCAACAAATTTTTGCTTACAGGTGAAAAAGATTGAAATGCCAAATGAAGATTTTTGACCTGCTGAGGTAGGTTTAATTATATATACTCTCCTTTTCTTTAACTTCTCAAAATTTTCTATGTAGTCTACATTGTACACTACTGTGTTTCTGTACATGTTTGCTACTCTTTGTGTGGAAGCCAGAAAGAGACAGAGAAACATACGGAGAAAAGTTCTTTTGAGTAAATTTTGTTGATAATCTGTCTTCTGAATAACGTGAAGTTGATGTCTATTAGCCATACCACAAACATTTGTTTAGGAACTTAAAGATTTTTAAAAAACACTAATACTGAATAAATCTATCTATCTATTTAGCTATCTAGCTATATCTGAATCTCTCTTACAATTCTAGAATCACAACAATGTTCTAGGCATTGTGCTAGTACTTAAGTATGTATGTACTAGTAAGTATGTACAAACATTAAATAATTTAGATAAATAGAACTGTAGCTTGTTATTACTGGGTAATTTTTAATTGTGTTTAAAATAAAAATATAAAGTTGAGAAGCTTCCTTTTCTTTGGTGAGGAGTTTATAATTCTTGTAAGAACTCAACTACGATGACCATAACCTCAGAAGAAAATAAAAAGTATCTGTAGTGCATACGGGTCTCTATTAACATCTGGAAGGGAATATAACTATTGAAATTGGAGTGTTATGTGATTTTGTTTCCCTTTATTAAAACTTACTAACAACCCTCTGGAACTTGATTGGTTTTTATTTAGTACTAAGAGCTCAAAATCCTTCTCAACTACATGTTGAATGAATTGTTGTTTTAATTGTTTACAGAAAATAGCAATACACCATTCAATGAGTTGTTTTGTTTACAATTGAATTCATTTAATTTGAAAATTGTTTAATTGTTGGTTTAATTGTTAGATAAGCTAGGTTTTTACAGTAGTATCTGGCATAAGCCAAGCATTAAGTAATTAGTAAATGTTCTATTAATAATGCTATTACTATTTTAGAGAAGTAATTGCAAATATCTCTGGGAAAAAAAGACACATGGCTTTGTTAAACTTTGACAGTCTGATTTATCTACAGGAACAAACATATGCTCATCATATTTGTTGCTTCAACTCTGCCAGGATTTCATACCTGAAAATAACTTTCCCTGAGAACAATCTGGTTATTTCTTTCTTGACCTATTCAGCAGCCAACTAAAAGTGTTCCCTTTTATTTAGATAAGCATATGCTTTTTTGGATAATATGTTTTTCTTTTAAAAATCTGTCAATTTATTTTCATTGAATATTAGTGCTAGCAAAAATGATCATTTATATAAATTCTGTCTACTTTTAAAACATTTAGTTTTTTAATGAAGACGCCTATTCAAGTAAAAACTATAGTTTAATAAAGTTTTAGCAAATAAAAGCAACCTTTCAGTAACAGAATTTAAGAGCTTCAAGTAAAAATTTATACTAATTAGTTAAGACAGATACTGTCTGAATTCCATTTTCTAATCTAAACCTAAAGAGGTTTAAAAATCCTAAAAATCCTAAAAAAATCCTGAAAATCCTAAACTTCTAATAAATTTGAGCCAATAAAAACAACCTTTCAGTAACAGAATTTAAAAGCTTCAAGTAAAAAAATTACACTAATTAGTTAAAAGAGATATTGTCTGAATTCCATTTTTGAATCCTAATATTTTGTTTATCTATTTATAAGCAGCATAAAAATGATTTCTAATGACCAAAATCAAAGCTTCAGGGACCAAAGTTCATGAATAGACACTTTTTGGATATTTAATGGTTATTTATGTTCAACTGCTCTGCATCACATCAAAGAACATAATTACAATATGTTTAATTCATGATTATCATTAGTATGACTCAGAAAAAACAAAACCTTTATCATTATAGGCTTCAAGGCATGTAAAACTCAAGCTACAATGGCTCCAAAGTATTTATTTATAACTTCACTGTACTTTGAGCTATAATTCTTAATTTGTATTATAACTAGAATCAGGGCAGTGTGCCAAAATAAATCAGATGGGATTGTACTTCAAATTTTCTTAACAACAAAACATGTTTCCTGCTTTTGCAAAATAAATTTTAGGTAAAGATGGACATAGTAATATATAAGTCCATATATATGTGTCCACCTTTGGATATATATATATATATAATATACACAATATATAGACGTATGTCCATATATAATATATATATGGCCAAAGATGAACATGTATATAATATGTCTTTACCTAAAATCCTTACCTAAAAATTATTTTGCAAACACAGGCAACATGTTTTGTTGTTAAACAAACTGAAGTTGAGCCGGGCGCGGTGGCTCAAGCCTGTAATCCCAGCACTTTGGGAGGCCGAGGCGGGTGGATCAAGAGGTCAAGAGATTGAGACAATCCTGGTCAACATGGTGAAACCCCGTCTCTACTAAAAATACAAAAAATTAGCTGGGCATGGTGGTGCGTGCCTGTAATCCCAGCTACTCAGGAGGCTGAGGCAGGAGAATTGCCTGAACCCAGGAGGCGGAGGTTGCGGTGAGCCGAGATTGCGCCATTGCACTCCAGCCTGGGTAACAAGAGCGAAACTCCGTCTCAAAAAAAAAAAAACAAAACTGAGGCCGGGCGTGGTGGCTCAAGCCTGTAATCCTAGCACCGTGGGAGGCCGAGGCGGGTGGATCACGAGGTCAAGAGATCGAGACCATCCCGGTCAACATGGTGAAACCCCGTCTCTACTAAAAATACAAAAAATTAGCTGGGCATGGTGGCATGTGCCCGTAATCCCAGCTACTCAGCAGGCTGAGGCAGGAGAATTGCCTGAACCCGGGAGGCGGAGGTTGCGGTGAGCCGAGATCGTGCCATTGCACTCCAGCCTGGGTAACAAGAGCGAAACTCCATCTCAAAAAATAAATAAATAAATAAAAAGAAAACTGAAGTTTTATATTTATATTTTATATACAATATGTTTTGCGTGTATATACATTTAAGTATACATATTCAAACTCACACCTTGATATCATACAGTAAATAAAAGTTTGCATTTTTTTGTTTGAAAATTGTTAAACACAGCATTGTATCATTGCACAATGCTCTAAATAAAGCATTTTGACTCAAATGGCAGAAGAGCAGAACTGCATCCATTCTTGAACCTTCCCTCTCTCACCACTGTACTCGCATATGGTAAACTCATTGCACACTCTGGAGTTTCCAGGAAAATCCATTATATTTAAAATGTTTTTATTTATAAAATGAGCATTTACATTGAATCTAAGCATTAGCTTGTAATTTTTGACATGATGTATTAGAAGGTGTTTCCACATTCTGGGTCACATCACTGGAGAAATTAAAGTCTTACATCCATATTTAAGCATAAGAATTTATGCTCTATTTTTTTGCATTTGTTAAAAATATACTACTAATATTTAATAGTTATGAACATTAAGTACAAAAGTCTGTAAGTTTCTACAAAATCATTAAAAGTTAGAATTTAGTTTTCAGAGATTATCTTATTTCAAAGAAAAAAAGTCAAAATAGGAATTACTTCGTACTGGTACATGGCTGCTATAGGTACTCGTTTGCTATTTTACTTCTTTTACTTTAGCAAATTATCTAATTAATACCTCTAATACTCCATATTTGATATGTAGTGTTACACTGGAATATGGAAATATGAGAACTCAACAGTTTGTATAGAGATACTTTAGTCCAACTGCTTAAAAAAATCACAGTAAAATGACCTTTTTAAATTTGAAAATATCATAGAGGAGAATATTCTACAAAGTTTTTGAGCCAGAAAGGTAAACAAAAGGAAGTGGCTAATTCTCTTCTTTTTGCATTAAGTTTATCAGTGATAGTAATTAAAATATATCTAATTCACTAAAATAAGTTAGAGCATAGTTTTATAATTTACTGAAAAATTAAGCATATACAACCATTCCCCAGCACACAAGGATATAATGAACCTTTACAAAATTAAATACATAAAAATTCCAAGTCAACTTGTCCAGTGGAGAGATGTATGCATTGAAATTATTAATTTTTTGTTCTTAATTGATTAAATATCTTCATTTTACTGGAAATAAGAACAAAGGAGGTAGCCTCTGTATTTTGAATATTCTCTAGAAAACAATAGAATTATTTATTAGTGACAGAGTAAATTTAAACATAAAGTAACTAGATGATCATGACACTTATAAGATTATAATAATGCCTGTTTTAAGAGCTGGGCACAGCGACTCACACCTGTAATCCCAGCACTTTGGATGGCCGAGGTGGGCGGGGATCACCTGTATCAGGAGTTCAAGATCAACCTGGCCAACATGGTGAAACCCCATATCTACTAAAAAAATTAAAAAACAACTAAAACAAAAATTAGCTGGGTGTGGTGTTGGGTACCTGTAATCCCAGCTAAGCCGAAGGCTGAGGCAGGATAATCTCTAGAACCCGGGAGACAGATGTTGCAGTGAGCTGAGATCACACCATTGTTCTCCAGCCTGGGCAACGAGACCGAAACTCTGTCTCAAAATAATACTACTAATAATAATTGTAGTTATACCTATTTAAGAGAAATGCTGTGGGTGAATTGTGAGACACTGACATTACAAATTGCTGTAATACTCGTATTAGAAATGCAGAAGATGTAGAGTGTTGCATTTATTCACTCAACAGAAAGAAACTTTTGTTCCAATGACTTCAGAAATAGAAATGGAGAACTAGCATAAATCTCATAATTGTTATGGATTTTTTAAAATATTGTCTGAAACTTTTGAGGAAAAATGAGACTTTCTACTATGAAAAGTCAGACATAAAGAGTTCCTTAATGAAATCTCAAAAGGCTCCTTGGGACTCTAATAAATAATTAAAATAGTTTTGGTAAGAGCTAACTCTAAGGGAATCAGAAACATATGGAATGGAGAAAAACTCCTTGAGGCCAAACTCATTAAAAGTTTTGAAAATGCAAAACATTTGAAAAATAGTGAATAAGCCAGCTGAATGTAAAGCAACTTTGATTTTTACTAGATTTAATTACCAAGCAAAATGAATCCACATTTGCTCCTTTATAACACCACCATTTACGAAACCTTTACAAAACCATACAAAATATCCATTAATTCATTCCAGAAACATTTATTATCTATTTTAAGGCATGATTGTTTGGACTTTAGAGAATAGGGAGTTAGACAAAATACCTGCCTTATGGATTTTGCATTCTCAAAAAATAAGGAAATAGCATGATATCAACAAAGTATTATATAGAATTTAATACTAATGTGTGTATTGTTCACATGGCTTAACCTACAGTCTGATATTACACTGAAATCTTCAACGGAAGAAACAAAGAGTCAGGGGTGTGAGAAATCATACTGTCACCTGCAGTCTATCTGAGTATGACTTATGGTTTTCAACTAAATGGCTTTCTTAAGTAACTGAATATAATTTTTCATTTTTTTCTTTGTTAATATCTGGTAATTCCTGCTCTTTTAATTCTTGCACTTCAGAAAGAAAATTCTTTATTTTTTTTAATTTTTGGGACAAGATTTCACTCCATCACCCAGACAGGAGTGCAGTGGTACAACCTAGGCTTACTATAACCTCCACCTTCAGTGACCAAGCAATCCTTCCTTTTCAGCCTCACAAGTAGCTGGGACTACGGATGTGCACAAACTTGCCCAGCTATGTTTTGTATTTTTTGTAGAAATGGGTTTTTGTCATGTTGCCCAGTCTGGTCTCAAACTCTTGGGCTCAAGGGATCCAACCACTTAGGTCTCCCAAAATGCTATGATTACAGGTGAGAACCACTGCACACAGCCAAAAATGAAGTTCTTTTAAATACTGAAAATTTGTCAGTGTTTCTGCTCCTGGCAAAGACTGAGCAGCATCATTTCTTGTAACTGAACTGGCTGAGCTAAAGGTGAGCTCTGATGCAGAGAGAATAGCAACAAATAAGAAAGGAACTGAACAGCATTTTAGTTCCTCTTAGTCTGTGCCTGTGTTACATTGTTTGATTGGTAAGACACACTTATGCTCAAGGATAAGCATGAAATTTCATTTTAAAGGCAAATCTAAGCATTTTTAGGATTAGCACTTTTGGGTGTCCTGGAAGTTCACTTAAAAGGGATTGGAAATATATTAACATACTAGTCATCATATGCAATTGATTGATTGCATATGATGATTTTTTTTAAGTTGAAAATTAAAACAAGTGTCAAACAAAATTGAATTCAATACATCTTTAATGACATTCTATGTTACTACAATATGCCAGGTGCTAATACAGAAAACATGAGAAACATAAGTAGTGCACTCTTCTTTCCAGAAACAAAACAACAGAAGGACATACAGGAGGTAAAGCTAGAGAAATGGCACAAACAGAAGCTATTCTAGCCCTCCTTGCTTCCCTGACAGGTAATCTTGGGGCACACGTCATACTTAATGAAATTCAATGCTCATATCTCTATGAATATATATCAATTCTTCACAAAGTGCAGACATCAGTAGGCACTGAATAAATTATTTTGAATACTAAAGACTGTGTGTGCATAACTGTGTTAGTCTGTTCTCATATTGCTGTAAAGAATTGCCTAAGGCTGGGAGTGGTGGCTCATATCTGTAATCTCAGCACTTCAGGAGGCCAAAGCATAAGAATTGCTTGACAAAGGAGGCAGAGTTTGCAGTGATGACTCCAGTCTGGGTGACAGGGCTAGACTCTGTCTTGGGGTTGAAAAAAAAAGAAAAAAGCCCCAAACTGGGTAATTTATAAAGAAAAGAGGTTTAATTGACTCCAGATCCATATGGATGGTTGGAGAGGCCTCAGGAAACTTAGTCATGGCCGAAAGTGAAGTAAGCATGCCTTATATGGTGGCAGGTGAGAAAGAGCGTGTGAAGGAGGAACTGTCAAACACAAAAAAACATCCGATCTCATGAGAACTCACTCACTATCACCTATGATCCAATCACCTCCCATCAGGTTCCTCCCTCTATACCTGAGGATTACAATTAGACCTAAGATTTGGATGAGGACCATAGCAAAACCATATAAATAACCAACACAATGTAGAATAATTAGGGGATGATTTACAGGAGAAAAATTAACAACCATGAGATAGATATTAAAAGAGAAAAAGAGTAAACAGCAGAGATAGTGCCCCCAAAATTAGTGGGGGAAATGAGTAAGATACAGTCACAGGTTAGTAAGGACTCTATTTTGACAGGAGCCATGGGTGAAAAAAGAGTTAAGAGATGTTTGGGTTAAGTAAACAGGGACAAATGAAAGATAGCCTTGCTAGCCAATCTAAGGAACATTGACAATTTCTGGAAATAAATTAATAGTGATTTCACTGAGGAACATGACTATGGAACATGAGAAGAATAAGGTTTACACTTAAACAATGTTTATATTAGAAAGACGTAGAAACAGCATAATAGTTTTACATAATGACAAGTAGGGAAAATTACAACGGAAGTGAAAGAACATAAAATCAACAGTTCAAAGTTTACAATCACAGATTTTGGAATAATAAATATTAAATAGGATAATTCAAAAGAGATTATGTTTTCAAGATGGGAGAATAGACATATCAGAAAGCAAAAGTATATGATGTAATCAAAGAAAATCCAGTATTCTGTTAGTAATGTAAGCAGCAGATCAGGAATCAGATGTTGACTTGAAGTCATTGGCACTGAATGTTGATTAACACATCCTTCTAGATCTAGGCTCAGAGATGAAAATGATAACTTGGCAGACAATTAGATAAAATCCAGAGCACACTCAAAGTCTGAGGAGCTCTAGAAAATGCCCAAATTAGATAATAATCATAGAGGGAAAGTCTTTCTGCTCCTATCTTTATTGCTCATCACACAGTTTGAATTAAAACAAGGGTTATTCTCAAGTTTCACTTATTCATCTAAGTATCTGTTAGGTAACCATTTTCAGGCACTATGCAGGCAGGGAAAAAAAACTGATGGAACATAATCCTAGTTTTTGAAAATTCTACAATATGTTGAAGAAACAGATGACAAGTGGATTAAATGGATAAACTCATTAAACTTTGAGCCAATGCTCTTTGCTGATTCAATAATTATTTTATAAGTCGTTAATATCCACTGCAAAAATTATTTCTGTGATATAATGATTCTTCATATAGGGCCAGTAAACAAGTAAGTGTATATCTGTGTGTGTTTATGTGAATGTGTGTACGTGTATGTGTACTGACACATAGAAAAGACTAGAGATGGAGTTTTCTGAGCAGCATCTGGTGAGGATGATCTCATCATTGGTAGTCTCTATGGTACTTCAGTCATGATTTAGCATAGACAGATAAATAATAAAGAGTATGAGAAGTAGCTATTCCAGACATGGAGTGTAGAATGCTACTTAAAGTGCTGATCATGAGTTCAAGGTTTGACATAAAAGGGAAATCTGTTTCTATTGAGAACATGAAGGAAAATTTTTTATCATATATTTAACATACAAAATCATGAATGGAGGATCCAAGATGCCTGTTTAGGAACAGCTCGGAGTTGCAGCTCCCAGTGAAAGCACAGAGGGTGAGTGGATGCCACATTTTTATTGCCCACGGACCAAGAGATTCCCAGGAGGAGGAGTCCCATGGGTGGCCAGCGCGGCTGTTTTGGCCAGCGCGGTTCTTTTGGTCGGCGTGGGTGCTTTGTTGGTGCCCCGGCCGGCAGTTCTCTGTACAAAATACACTGGTCCGGATGCCCTTCTGGCTGGCGATTGGAGACCCGGGAAGTTGCCCATTCATCTGATTAAAGAGGGGACTGAATAGGGAGCCAGGCCAGGAGATTCCTGGGCAAAAAAAGTGCCACGAATTTCAGAGCCGCTATTTAAGCCAGCACAGTGAGTCACCGCACTGGAAATCACACAGATCCAGGCGCCCTTTCAACAGGCGACTGGGATAGAGGTGACTGTTCAACTAAAAAAAAAAAAAAAAAAGGCTTTGAGGCAGGGAGCCAGGTGATCAGGCTTGGCTGGTTCCACCCCCAGAAAAGAACAGCAATCAGAAACTCTTTGGATTGAGAGTTTCACAGCAAGCGCAGCTGAACACGGGACGGACTAGCTCTGTGGGGGAGGGGCATATGCCATTACCAAGGTGCTTCACCACTGTGGAGGTAGTCCACCATTGCCGAGGCAGCCTGCCGTTGCCAAGGCAACCTGCCATTACAGTGAGAGCCAATACAGAGGCGGGCCACCATTGCCAAGGCAGTTCCAACTACACCCATATAAACAAGACTGCAAGAAAATTCACACGGCAGCTGGGCGGAGCCCACAGCAGCTCAGCAAAGCCTCTGCAGGCAGACAGTGACCAGGCTGCCTTCTTCCTGGGCAGGGCAGCTCTGAAAAAAAGAAAGGCAGCAGCACAACAGAAACTCATAAATAAAGCCCTAAATCCCTGGGACAGAGCACCTGGGAAGAAAAAGCGGTTTATGAGTTCTGCTGCAGCAAACCTAAATGTACCTGCCCAGCAGCTCTGAATGAACAATGGAGCTTACAGATCAGCACTTGAGCTCCTATAAAGGACAGACTCTCCTCAAGCAGCTCCCTGACCCTTGTATATCCAAAGAGTCACCTCATAAAGGAGAAATCAGACTGACATTTGGTGGATATCCTTCTGGGACAAAGATAGCAGAAGAAGAAACTGGTAGCAACCCTTATTGTTCTGCAGCTGCTGCAGACGATCCCCAGGCAAGCAGGGCCTAGAGTGGACCTCAGCAGTCCTACAGCAGAGGGGTCAGACTGTTAGAAGGAAAACTAAGAAAAAGAAATAACTTCATCATCAACAAACAGAACACTCACTCAGAGACCAAATCTGAAAGTCAGCAACTACAAAGACAACAGGTAGTTAAATACATAAAGATAGGAAGAAACCAGAGCAAAAAGGATGAAAACACCCAAAACCAGAACACCTCTCCTCCTACAAGGGATCATAACTCCTCACCAGCAAGGGAATGAGGTTGGATGGAGAACAAGTTTGGTGATATGACAGAATCAGACTTCAGAAGGTGGGTAGTAAAACTTCTGTGAACTAAAAGAACATGTTCTAACCTAATGCAAAGAAACTAAGAACCCTGAAAAAAAGACTTGACAAAATGCTAACGAGAATGGACAAATTAGGAATATAAGTGAATTGATGGAGCTGAAAAACATGAGAACTTTGTGAACCATGCACAAGTTTCAACAGCCGAATTGACCAAGCAGAAGA
>NW_016107345.1:5849378-5850522 GCF_001604975.1 Cebus imitator
GCTGCTTTTTTGAAATGATCAACAAAATAGACCACTAGCCAGATTAATAAAAAAGAAAAGAGAGAATAACCAAATTGATGCAATAAAAAATGATAAAGGGGATATCACCACAGATTCCATAGAAATTCAAACCATCATCAGAGATTATTACAAACAACTCTATGCACATAAACTAGTAAACCTGGAAGAAATGGATAAATTCCTGGACACTTGCCTCCTCCCAAGTCTAAACTAGGAAGAAGCCAAAACCCTGAACAGATGCATAACAAGGTCCGAAGTTGAGGCAGATATTAAGAGCCTACCACCCAAAAAAAGCCTAGGTCCAGATGGGTTCACAGCTGAATTCTACCAGACATACAAAGAGGAGTTGGTACCATTCCTTCTGAAACTATTCCAAACAATCCAAAAAGAGGGAATCCTTCCCAAATCATTTTATGACACCAACATCATCCTGATGCCAAAACCTGGCAGAGACGCAACAAGAAAAGAAAATTTCAGGCCAATATCCATGATGAACATAGACGCAAAAATCTTCAATAAAATACTGACAAGCCGATTGCAACAGCACACCAAAAAAACTTATCTATCATGATCAAGTAGGCTTCATCCCGGGGTTGCAAGGCTAGTTCAACATACCCAAGTCTATAAACATATTCACCACATAAAAGAGAACCAAATACAAAAACCACATTATTATCTCAATTGATGCAGAGAAGGCCTTTGACAAAATTCAACAGCCCTTTATGCTAAAAACCTTCAATAGACTAGGTATTGACAGAATGTATCTCAAAATAATAAAAGCTATTTATGACAAGCCAACAGCCAATATCATACGGAATGGGCAAAAACTGGAAGCATTCCCTTTGAAATCTGGCACTAATACAAGGATGCCCTCTCTTGCCACTCCTATTCAATATAGTACTGGAAGTTCTAGCCAGAGCAATCAAGCAAGAAAAAGAAATAAAGCATATTCAAATAGGAAAGGTGGAAGTCAAATTGTCTGTATTTGCAGATGACATGATTGTATATCTAGAAGACCCCATCATCTCAGCCCAAAATCTCCTGAAACTGATAAGCAAGTTCAGCAAAGTCTCAGGATACAAAATCAATGTGCAAAAATCACATGCATTCCTATACACCAATA
>NW_016107345.1:5852062-5907118 GCF_001604975.1 Cebus imitator
ATGATAGACTGGACAGGGAAAATGTGGCACATATACACCATGGAATATTATGCAGCCATCAAAAACGATGAGTTTGGGTCCTTTGTAGGGACATGGATGAACATGGAAACCATCATTCTCAGCAAACTGACACAAGAGCAGAAGATCAAACACTGCACTTTCTCACTCACAGGCGGGTGTTGAACAATGAGAACACATGGACACAGGGAGGGGAGCACTACACACTGGGGTCAGTTGGGGGGAAATAGGGTAGGGTTATTGGGGGGGAAGGGAGTTGGGGAGAGATAGCATTGGGAGAAATTCCAGATATAGGTGATGGGGAGGAAGGCAGCAAATCACACTGCCACGTGTGTACCTATGCAACAATCTTGCATGTTCTTCACATGTACGCCAAAACCTAAAATGCAATAAAATTAAATTTAAAAAAACCATTCAAAATCATAGCTTTAAGAAAAGAAAATGCTTACTTTTGGTGATAATTTACTTTCTATCGAGAATGATTATTATATGTAAGCAGAGTTGCAAGAAGCATTCATTCAGTCATTCATCAACTGTTTACTGAATGGTAACTTCCAGGCATAGTTAAAATGAAAAATCAGAAAATATTTCTGATGACCAGACCTAAGGAAAATGCACATCCAATAGACAGCAGGGAAATTGTGCTTCTGAATGATAAAGTATCTTGTGTCCGACCATATATCCTGGCAATGCCAATTTAAAAATTAGAATGTAATATTTATAGTCCTGTTTGAGTGACTGGAGATTACCAAAGAAGCCAAGAACTAAAAGACCAAGATCCCACTTATAGATGTTTGTTTTTTTGAGAAGTAGAATAAGTGGTCTAAGTCTATACCTCGGTCACCCTCACCTTCAGAAGTCATGCTGTCTAGGGGTCAGCAGACAAACCTGAGAAAGACCAGGCAGATTTTTTCTAGTAACATTGACTTGAAATCCAGTCTCTGAAAAAATTAAATGACACAATATTTTTATTTAATTTTTATAGGCAAATAATAT
Source organism: Cebus imitator (assembly GCF_001604975.1). Taxonomy (NCBI): domain Eukaryota; kingdom Metazoa; phylum Chordata; class Mammalia; order Primates; family Cebidae; genus Cebus; species Cebus imitator. The sequence continues at coordinate 5,853,077 of NW_016107345.1, forward strand.
TACTTTCTTATTAATGATTCCAGTGGGAAATATCCTCCTGAAAAAAAGACCTTCAGAATCTAACAGAATAATCTGAAAAAGAGTATTCCCTTAGATATAATTGATAATATTATTAGTCCTTGGTGAAAATAAATAAAACATTTATAGCAAGATCCACTGTGGCATTTATAGACCATTAAGGCAGTGGGCTAAGGACTTTATTTCATCTCATTTAATTCCCATATCAGTGACACAGTAAATAGCAGAGCTAATGTTTAAGCACAAGTAGTCTCATGTGAATGTCTGCTTTCTTTACTACCATACTATAGCATGTATCCCAGTTTATGAGGTTATTTTTGCAAACAATTAGTTGTTATTCTTCATACACAGGAATTCAAGTGGGGCATTTATTATAAACACATAGATAGCTGGGCTGTGCAGATACTACCTACAGTGACAATGTTGTACCAGTATAAATAAAGTTGAATGTACATTATTTCAGAGAAAATGTTGTATCATAAAGGCTTTTTTATGCCAGTGTGGATAAACATTACACAAAGAGAAACTCAGCAAAACCAAGGAAGAAAGATTCACTTATGGTACCTTAAAGAAAACTAAAGCAGTTTCTGGTCGAATTAGTAGTTCTCTGTGTATGACTTGTATGGATCTGGTGGGAGCCTTGCTTTTACATTAGTGAATAACTAAAATATCTGCTTCGGGAGAAGATATAGTGTACCCAAAGTGCTAAGAAATCCTCTGGGCAAAGTAGCTGGTGCTGGCAGATGCCCCACTGTGTTAATTTGACTCAGAAAATATTTCTCTTCAGTAAAGATATAATGAATGCTGCCTCCCAGTTTAAACTGATCATATCTTTTTAAATAAAAGGTTTTAAACAAATGCATTTACTCCTATTTTGAGGAATGACAATGAAGTTATTATCAATAAACTGTTAAATAGCTATTCTCTAAATGGGCACCCATTTACTATCAAGAAAGGTGACATACTGCTCCCACATTACATTTAGATTTTGTTTTCCATTAAATTTATCAGCTGTAGAATTGCAGCAGGAGATGATTCCTAAGTGCACATTTTATAGTCCATTTGTGAAGAGAGAGACCAGCCCTACTGAAGCATTGGTTACAGTATTCTCATCATCTGCACAAGAGTGCTCATCTGGGACTGGAAAAAAGAGAAATGCCTGCATTACAAACAGCTCACTAATCTCCTTGCCAATCAGTGCTCTCATGATGTTAGGCTAGGCTTATTTTTTAAAAGCTTTTCTTTTTTAATTTTGAAGAGTCCAATCAATATGATTGAAACATATCTTCAATGAAGTATCTGAAGGGTAAAGGAATAAAAAAAGAATCAGTTAAGTCTGAGGATTTGCTTCTATCTGTGGTTTCTGGAAAAAAAATTTCTTTTGCTTTCATCAGGAGCAGAATGACTGAGAAGACATTAACACACCAGAAAAGTTCACTCTGAAAATTCTTTAAAATTGTAATTTCATTTTTTGTGGCTATTTATTCTATGATTATTAATAATTATTTTTTCTGCTTTAATAATTGTACCTATTTGGAGCAAGATTATCTATCACTTCATGTGTCCAAACATGGTAAATGTTGCCACTGTTTACATCCTTACAACTGGAAACATTTTTAGTAAGGTCATAGAAACTAAGTTTTAATTCATAATGGAATAAGCGAAACTGTATATTTCTTAAAAATATGAACACACACACAGAGACACATGTATGTGTGTTTCTGTGTGTGTGTGTGTAGATGTGTATATGTATATATATATACGCACACACACACACATACATCTATAGAAATAAATAGAAATAAATAGAAACTAAGACTTTTGACCTTTGCTGGAGAAACAAAAGAAGAGATTAGATTTTTTTCAACTCCAATTTGTCTTTAGGAGCTGTATTAGCTCAGAAAAACTGGTCTTAGAAACATCAAATTACATGCTGCTGTCTCTGCTATTAATGGAAAAAAATAACTGGTGCAGATCTGAAAATATCCAAAGCATAAAATGACTAGGGGATTTAATTTCAAATTTTATTTTCAATATGATGATTCTTTCCCATAGACTTTCATAGACGTGAAAGAATGAAAGAAGAATGACAGAATTTCTCAATTATTTATTGAAAATAGGAAAAAACTGACAATATAACTTTTTGAACACTTCTAAGAGTCAGTCACAGACCTAAACTTTTTCACTACTATTTTACTCTGAAATCATTCATTCATTCAAACACATCCGAAGAGTCTACATGTGATGGGAACATGTCGTCACAGTGGACAGGACAGTGAACAGGTGTTTTCAAAATCCAAACAGTGATAAAAGCCATCACCTGGCTTCTCTGTTCACTGAACTCCTCTCTTCCCATCAATTTTATCCACACTTCATGGCAAGAATGACATCATTATTTCCTCAATCTTCTCATTGCCTTTAATGGCCTCAACTCCAGAATCTCAATTTCAATCATATTACTCTTTGATTATCCTCATCTAAAATTCCAGATTACTTCTGATAATATCAATACTCCAACCACTTTCAATGACATAAAGACCTCCCATGAAATGACTAACATCATTTCTACTGGGCCTTCATTCTATTCTTTTTCTAGCTTAGAGTTCGTGGTCTAGTTCTATAAATCCCACGTTTATGAATCTTAGGATCAAAGAAGAAAATTGACAGCATACTCAAGGGTTTAACTATAATGGTTTGGTGGCATGGACAGTTAAGAGAACCAACAATTCCAAGTTGCAACTAACACACACACACACACACACACACACACACCAACCAACTAGAAACACTGGAAAGTTACTACCCTCCTGCAAGTTCACAATGAGATAGAATCTTGAAACAACTAGAGTTTTAGAAAAGAGGACATTCAAAATAGCAGTAGCCATAAAGGTGGCGGCTAATTCCTCAACTCAGTGTAAGCTGGGGAAATGGTGGATTAATGTTAGAGCTCTGCTTTCCCACCCTCTTACTTCCCGCTAATGGCTTCCACTGTCTAATTTCTATAGATGAGATATGATAAAATAGCTACAGGGACACAATGTGTAGAGCTCAATCTACAGGGAGTAGCACATGGTAGAGAAGGGCAGAAAATACATTTGAGAAGAGGAAACAAATGAATAACCCATACACTCTCAACTCCCACTCTCCTCGCTTAACTAGCCTGACATGATCTCAATCCTGGTTAAATCCAACTATTCCCACATCTCCTGAATCCAAGAAGCTATAAATACTGGATGGGAAAAACAAAACAACAAAATATGCCCATTAATATTTTCACAGTCACTTAAAATCATGACCCAAACCTCCAGTGCATGTGTCACAAGAGGATGATAGTACTTTGTTTTCATACTGTATTTGTCTGCATATTCTCCCAGATGGCCAATTACAACTTCTCATCTCATTTGCGTCCCCAAAAATGCCCTTCAAATCAATAGCTATTAGTGATGGCATTGTTTCTAATCATCCTGAGACAAGAAATTTAATCAGAATAAAAATTGTTTATCTCACCACCACCATCTTCACCAACCTAAGTGCTTTTCCAGCCATTTTTTCCATTGCTTCTCCACTCTCCTTGAGAAAGTAGATGCATTTGCCTCTTAATTAGAAACTTCCCCATGTGCACTTGCATAAGATATCCTCTTAGCCACTCAGACATTTTCTCCTGAACTTTTCCCATACATCATTTTTAAAAAGGTTTTTTTTTTTCCTTTCCATAGGTTCATGCACATAAATCATTGAAAACCTGTAATATATCACATCTTAAAAACAGACAATAGAATACCTGACCTCATAGTCTCCTTTAGCTAGTTTTCATTTGTTTAAAAAACCTAATTAAAATATTCTTACCACGCATTTGTCTCTACTATGACACTAAATTCATACTTGTTCAGTCCAGAACAACATTCTATCACATCAAAATTAGAGATTAATATTGAGTTTACTATTGCAATTTTTCTTACAACTTTAGTAGAGTTATTTACTTCGCTTCTACGGTGCCACACTTTCCTGGTTTGACTCCCTCTTAGTGGTCACTCCTTTTCAGACTTTGAAATCTAACTGACCCCTTTTCTTCTTATGTGCACTCATTTTTTAATGTAATGAAATTATTTATTGCTGTGGCCTTATGCACTGTATATTCACTAGTGACTTCATGTTGTTCTATCCAGAATGAATTTTCTCTTCTGCACTTTCATACACATCCAAGTCCTTACATAGATGTCAAAAGTAACACGCTCAAAATTCAACTCTTGACATTTCCTCCAGAACGTGCCTCTCTCCAAATTTTTGCCACAAGAGTGATAATAATATTCCAGGTGCATGAGGAAACAGAGGAAAGATTAGCATGAAAGTAGAAATATGGAAGATATAAATAATACCTAAATTGAATATATAGAATACAAAAAGTAAAATGTCTCTGAACGAATAACATAGAACACATTAACAGCAGATTATACAAGCATAATTTCAAGTGGCTTTTTTATATTTGTAATTTGGGACTAAAGTCAATGTGAGAGTAAAGGTGATGGGAAGGGAGGGAGAAAAAAATGGTGGAAATAATGGTCAAAATTTGACTAATTAATGAAGACTAAATATTCACATACTAAACTGCATCAATGAATGTAAACGAATAAAAATATTAAGAAAACTACACCAAGACATGTGTAATTAAATTGCTTAAAGCCATGATGAAGAGAAAATCTTAAAAGCAGCTTAAAAACAGAAAATCCTAAAAAAGGAACAAAAATAAGTTTGATTGCAGACTTCTCACCAGGAATGAAGAAACTCAGAGAACAGTCAAGAAACATATTTAAACTGCAACTACTTTGAATTCTATGTTGGCATAGAATTTTATATTGGGAAAATATCAAACACATATGCAAAATGAAAAATATTTCAGACAATAAAACTTTAGACAGTTCATCACTAGCAGACCAACACTCAAAGAGTTATTAAAGTAAGTCATTAGAAGAAAGTAAATGATATTTGAAAGAAATTTCGATCTACCTAACAGAAAAACAGCACCAGAAATTACAACCTTTCCAAAAATATAAGATTTATTTTCTAATTGTTCAAATCTCCTTAGAACATAATTGACTATTTCATATGGTGACTATCATTAATAATACTGTATGTCATACTTGAAATTTGCCCAGAGAGTCAACCTTAAATGGTCTCACCACACACACACACACACGTAACTATGGGAGGTTATGAATGTATTAATTAGCTTGATCCTGATAATTATTTCACATTGTGTGTATATACACATACATCACATTGTAAACCTTAAATATAATTATTGTCAATTAATAATAAAGCTGAAAAATATAAAGGCAACAGACTTTATAATAAAAATAGTAATATATTTTCAGTTTTTTATATAAGTATGAAAATTTCAAAAGTAGGAGAGATCTGATCTAGCCCACCCACCTCTTGCCTTTAGCCTTCAAGTTTCTAATCTAGCTTTGGGAGACATTTAGTTTATGGTTTAAGTAATAATAGACCCCCTACTCAACTTCACTCTAGCCTGAGCAACAAGCAAGGCTCCATCACCAAAAAAAAAAAAAAAAAAAGAAAGAAATCATAATAATGTTAATAGACCTTCCTCAAACTCAATGGTCTTTGTAAAGCTAATGAGAGACCACCAGGATAGGGGAAGCAGAGGAGCCTGAATTCTGCTAAGGTGTAGACATATGCAATTCCCAGTCATTATTCCAGATGTCCTGCAAGTAACACCATGATTGTAGATTGGCCTTTAGAGATATTTATTGAAGGTTTTGCATGTCTGACACCCATGGCTTCACCTGGACTCACAGTTCAAAGGCTCCTGTGGCCCCACCCAGAAATGGCTCATAGGAAGACTATTTTTCACACCCCTATGATTGCACCCCAATAAGTCAGCAGCATGTACCTGTTTCCTAGCCACCCCTATCCCATTTCCCAAACTTTCTTTTAAAAACCCGTAACCTACCAGCCTTGGGTGAGATTGATTTGAGGAGTAACTCTTGTCTCCCACTTGGTATAGCCAGACTTCTGTCTATTAAACACTTCCTTTACTACAAAAACAACAGAAGAAGAATATGAGGTAAATAGCACTATACCAGGAGAGGAAAAATGGAAGTGTACTGTTGCAAGGTGCTTATACTTTCCATCAAGTTATATATCACTTGAAGGTAAACTGTGATAAGTTACAAATGCATGCTATGAGCACTAAGCAACTACTAAAGAAGGAAATGTAAATAACAGAAAATCTCCAGTTATAGCTGAGACAATAAAGGAAACACAATTGAATAACATAGACTCAGTTAATGTTAAGAAGGCAATCAGCCTATTAAGTCTACTTTCAAAATACAAGATAATTTCATCTTCTTACTATCCCAACCACCTACTTTTGCCAACAGCATCACAGGAGGTAGGGGAAGATTGGCCAGTTAATAGGTTTTTCTCTTGTACCAAATTCCTATGCTCTTTGTCAGTCTTCTCACATCCAAGACCCTACTTCCAATCCCTAAACCAGAGAGTTGTTCTTGAGTTTTCTGAGAAGTTGAAATAACTGCCTTTACATGCTAATGAGGACTAAGCACTGATTTTTTTTTATCTTGCCCAAATTTCATTTTTATGGGTCTGGGGAGTCATGCCCTATAAACTTAAATCCTCATTAGATAGGTTTTATTTAACCCTATATATTATAACTTACTTTTCTACCTGACTCTGGGATAATATTACAAGACAAGAAAGAAAATAAAAATATTTTATTCTCAAAACATGTTTCTTTGTCACACCGAAATGGTTTTTCAGGCTGTCCTTTGTGGAAGAAAATTCTCATCTGTAAAGAATCCCTGTTAACATATCTAGACCTTTTTCTCCCAGCCCTCTCCAATTTTGAATAGATAAACTGAGAGTCTAGTACTTTTTAAAGGGTCTGAAACATTTGTCATCTATTGTCTCAAGGGGCAGCCACTATAAGACTTCAAAAGAAACTTGGCCTCCACAATCTTTTATCTTAACCTGAACATTTTCTGTTGATTCCAGGTCTTTAGACAAATTCAACCGTCAACCAGAAAATGTTTAAGTTTACCTATAGCCTTGAAGCCCCCCTCTTTGAGTTGTCCTGCCTTTCTGAACCAAACCAGTGTATTTCTAAAATGTATTCAATTGATGCTGCATGCCTCCCTAAAAATGTCTAAAACCAAGCTGCTTCCCAGCCACTTTGAGCACATGTTTTCTGGACCTCCTGAGGGCTGTGTCATGGGCCATTGTCACTCATATTTGGCTCAGAGTAAGTCTCTTATTTTACAGAGTTTGGCTCTTGTTGACACTAATAAATACTACGTTATGTAGCATCATTTAATAATAAACAAAAAAAAAACAGTGTGAAGGGTTGTTCTCTTATTCTCTTATTTCAAGCTATTTTATTTTATTATTGATACAGTTTTCATTCTTTTATCCTTGTTCTAAAAGAGAAAATGAACTGAAAGCTATGCAACAGAACTACCAGTCCACATTTGGTCTACAAAAAAATACCCTTCACTTAACTTAGTTTACAAATAGTGGAGAGTAAGAAATATCATTTGAGATGTGAAACTTGTTGATTCATTCCCAAACAAGTAGAATATACTACCATTAGTATTTTAAAAACAGATATTTTCTGCCTTAAAATTGTCCTATAATACATGTTATTTGTCTAACAGAGAATTCATACTGCAACTTAGCTTTTATTTTTCTGGTTCCCATAGAGACAACACAGGATTATTTAATATCCATAGTGGGAAAACATTTTTTTAACATTTTCCTTTATTTCAGGACAAAAATAAATTTTCCTAATAATCCTGAAAGGAAGGCATATGAAATATTGAAGGCATTACATATTTCAAAATAAATCTAGACATTGCTCCAGTCTTCTGCTTCTTTTCATTTTTTAATTTTTTAGTATTTCTTTCTTAAGCTTCAGTTGTTAGATTTTTTTCATATTTGTATTGTTAGAGTAGATAATTAGTCAGACATGTGCAGAGTGGTAGACATGAACAGAGCCCAGCAGGAATGTCAGGAGCCAATCAAGTAATGGTCAGATACTTGTCAAGCTACCGCTCTAAAATAATAATTGGTTGCAGCTGGAACCAGGGAAAGGCAGTCTTCCAGTAGACAAAAACTCCTGAAATTGGTGATCAGTAGCTTCCCAATAAGATCTCCAGAGCTGGACAAGTGAGCTCAAGCACTCACATTAATAGGCAAAACAGTAGCGTTTAACTGGTACATGACCTTCTTCTAGGAACACTCAGGTGGTAAATGAAGAATGCTTGAAGTGAGCATGTGTACAACTTCAGTGAACACACTGTGCATGTGGCCTCTCCCACTGCACATACAGAATGCAAATTTATTTATTATACTTTAAGTTCTGGGGTACATATGCAGGTAATGCAGGATTGTTACATAAGTATACACATGCCATGGTTGTTTGTTGCATCCATTCCCCCATCACCTACATTAGGTAATTCTCCTAATGTTATCTCTCCCCAATCTCGCCACTCCCTGCTAGCCCTCCCCTACTTCCCCTACTCCCAAACAGACCCCAGTGTGTGATGCTTCCCGCTCTGTGTCCATGTGTTCTCATTGTTCAACACCCACTTATGAGTGAGAACATGCAGTGTTTAGTTTTCTGTTCTTGTGTCAATTGCTGAGAATAATGTTTTCCAGCTTCATCCATGTCCCTGCAAAGGACATTAACTCATTCTTTTTATGGTTGCATAGTATTCCATGGTGTGTATGTACCACATTTTCTTAATCCAGTCTATCATTGTTGGGCATTTGGGTTGGTTACAAGTCTTTGCTATTGCAATCAGTGCAGCAATGAACACACTTCTGTATGTGTCTTTATAAGAGAACGATTTATAATCCTTTGAGTGTATACTCAGTAATGAGATTACTGGATTAAATGGTATTTTTCTTTCTAGATCCTTGAGGAATTGCCACACTGTCTTCCACAATGGTTGAACTAATTTACACTCCCACCAACAATGTAAAAGCATTCCTATTTCTCCACATCCTTTCCCGCATCTGTTGTCTCCAGATTTATTAATGATCACCATTCTAACTGGCATGAGGTGGTATCTCAATGTGTTTTTGATTTGCATTTCTCTAATGACCAGTGATGATTAATATTTTTTCATATATTTCTTGGCCGCATAAATGTCTTCTTTACAAAAGCATCTGTTCATATCCTTTGCCCACTTTTTGATGTTTTTTTCCTTGTAAATTTTTGTTCTTTGTGGATTCTGGATATTAGCCCTTTGTCAGATAGGTAGCTTGTGAAAATTTTTTCCCATTCTTTTGGTTGCCAGTTCACTCTAATGATTGTTTCTTTTACTGTGCAGAAGCTCTTGAGTTTAATTAGATCTCATTTATCTATTTTGGGTTTTCTTGCCATTGCTTTTGGTGTTTTAGTCATGAAGTCCTTGCCTATGCCTATGTCCTGAATTCTATTGCCTAGGTTTTCTTCCAGGGTTTTTATGGTGTTAGGTCTTATGTTTAAATCTTTAATCCATCTGGAGTTAACTTTTGTATAAGGTTGAAACTGGAAGGGATCCAGTTTCAGCTTTCTGCATATGGCTAGCAGTTTTCCCAACATCATTTATTAAACAGGGAATTAGTTCCCCATTGTTTGTTTTTGTCAGGTTTGTCAAAGATCAGATGGTTGTAGATGTGTGGCATTACTTCCAAGGTCTCTGTTCTGTTCCATTGGTCTATGTCCCTGTTTTGGTACCAGTACTATGCTGTTTTGATTATTGTGGCTTTAGCAAAATTTGAAGTCAGGTAGCATGATGCCTCCAGCTTTGTTCTTTCTGCTTAGGATTGTCTTGGCTATGCAGGATCTTTTATGGTTTCATATGGAGTTTAAGGTGGATTTTTCCAGTTTTGTGAAGAAGGTCAATGGCAGCAAATTTATAAAACTACAAGTCAAAGGTAAAACTGAGAACTCGAATCTCTCAAGTTGCCCCCCTTGGCCCTCTTCCAAATGTACTTCACTTCCTTTCATTTCTGCTCTAAAACATTTTAATAAACTTTCTCCTACTCTAAAATTTGCCTTTGTCTCTGACTCTGTCTTATGCCCCTACGTCAAATTCTTTCTTCTGAGGAGGCAAAAATTGAGGTTACTACAGACAAGTAAGTATTTACCACTGCTAAAAGTATACCTCAGTTTAAATATCTCTATTAAATTCAGAATATTTATGAGCCTGTTATTATTTTCTCTAAATACACCTCCAATTTTTCTAAGTTCCTACAAGATAAGAAAGCAGAACTACTTAGAGGTCAAGTTATACAACTGCCACATATTTTGTAGCATTTCATTTTAAAGATCTTTCATTTACATTTGTTGTAATTCTTTATTTTCTGAATTCTTTCTTTAATTTGAAAACAATTAGCAATTAACAAAATGAAATTTTAATTTTAATGTATAATACAAATTCAGTAATGTACTGCATGTACTTTAATAAACAAAAATATTATACATTGCAATTCACACTCATTTTTAAATTTAAAGTTGTATATGCAAATAGACATTTTAATGTAATTTGTAATTTAAATTTTCTATTACAATAAAACAACATATTTTATATTATTCTGAGATTGGCTTTTAAAATAAAATTAACATGTGGTAAAATCATGTTAATGAATGCTAACTCTTCTTCCATACACAATATAGAAATGACAAACTATAAATTTTCTGAAGGAGGAATGACAATTCCAGTTTGTTAATTTAAGCAGTGTGGCATACAATTTTGTACTTTCTTTAATGCTTAAATCACAGTCACACTGGGAATCTTATAGTGTTGGAAAAATATTGAATGCCAAGCGCTTGACAAATTTATATAATTTATATCACATTTCAGGGCAGAAAATCAGAACTGCTGTCTTTGGTACAGACTTATTTTCTAATAAGCATACCATGTTTTATTCTTTGGTCTGTTGATATGAAATAAAATATGAAAAAAATTACAACCTCATAGATAAATTCTTGCTAACTGCTAATCCTCTCACCTTTAATAACTTGTAATACCTTTCTCCACATTATAAGCCTTGGGATAATCCACTTTGATTATAGTTAATCTGGCCATTTTATAATTTTCAATGAAGATCACTCACTAGGTACTAAAAGAGGATTTATTCTGAAGTTAGTAGATAGAGCATCAATCTCAATGACAAATTAAAAAGGGACATCATTGGTAAATTAAATATTTTACATGTAGTGAACAAAGGCAAGTTTTCTACAATTTTGGATAAGAGGAATTAGATTGTCCGTTGAGAATCTTAGGTCAACTTTGGAAGCATCAGCATCACATGGATGGGAGAGTGTGAGTGGGCCAGAAGGTAAGCAGTTAAGAGTTATATTGTCTATATAGAATTAAGAACTATCATAAAGTCCACCAAAGACAGTCTGCTTTTATTATTTTCATGTATTCATGATTCCAAACAATATCAGAAATAAAATTATCTGAAAAATCAAATATTTTTGACTCAAATTCTAATGATTGTTATGATTACTGATGAACTTTAATAACACATATAGAGGTTTCAAGTTAGCACATTTTTATGGCTCATTCTTTAACATATATTGTATTCTACATAGAAGTTAACTTGGAAAACACTGAGTTATACTGTTGATTCCCAACACAGGCAAACTGCTAAAATTTACTCTAAACTCTATAGATATTTCCAATGCCTGTAGTACTATATAATCCTTCTGTCCTTGACACAGTGGATTTGAAATAAGTAAAGATAGTATAATATACATATTGTAAAAATTCTATAATTTTACCGCTGTCTTGAGAAATGGGGCCAGTTCTGGTAATTTACATACAATTCATTTTGTTTTATGTTACCATATTATTCCAAATGATAGTGCTGCTGTGAAAGGTATATATGCCCACTATTCTTTTCTTTCCAATGACAAGAAGGTCATATTTGGCATCATAATGCATGCTGCTCAATGTTATCTAAACACAAATACATCTGGTTGTTTAATATAATCTCATCTAGAAGTTAAAAAAAAACTGGCTAGGAAAGATTTAGGCCATCTCATTATCTCTAAATAATGTATCCCCCTATTTACATCTATAACTCCAGGAGATAAGAAAAATATTAATATCAAATAATTAGCCCATGAAGACTTTCATTTGGTGAAAAACTTGCAGATATTTGAATATAACTTATTAATATAGCTCTTATGGAATTTTTTTTATTTCACTTGCATTAGATCAAAAACAATTTTATTAACCAATGTTATTTGTGTTACTCATATATCTGATGGTCATTGATTTATGTTTAAAAAATAAAAAAACCTCCCAGTTTTTAAGTAAAGTTTTCTATTTTTAAGAAGGTTATATTAACACTCGCCCCTTTAGAAAGAGTTTAAATAAAAATCCAAGTAAACCTATAGCTGGTAGATGCTGGCCTCATTGCATGTTGCAGCAAATGTCTCTTCTCAAAAAGCTTACAAAGGCTTAACAATAATTGCCTCACTTCTCTCAACTTTACAACACTCCATAAACCTGCCATACCATTGTACAAGGCTGAATAAGCCTGAAGTTCAATAAAATGTGTAAATCGTAGAAGAAACAAAAAATAATATACAATTACTGAGAGATTTATGGACATGTTTAATATAAGACAGTGACTCTCCACAGAAAGAACAAAACAGTATTATGAAGCAGGCATTATAGTTTCAACCTGAAAAGACTGTTTTAATAGCAGTTAGGAAGACATGAACAAAAGCAGCAGTTTGGTCCAGCAAGAGTAAAGCCCTGCATACATTATGCAGGGTTCCTCTCTTTCATGAGAGAATAATATATTTGTCAGCCAGTTTGCCTCAAGATATTAGAAGACATAAAACAAGTCACAGTGGTATATTTTCTTTTATGACTTTTTAAAATTGCACAACCATCGAAACAAAAAGGTCATTGGGTAAAAATCCATCCTGTTTAAACCACTTGTTATCTACCCCTTGAAACTGCAACATGTGAATATTGAAATTTGTTTCAGTTATGGTTCTCCTGACACGTTCAGTCAACAATGAAATTGCTAGTGTTGATGCAAAACTGAACAGTTAAAAAATTATAACATGATAGTAATAAGTTGTCATATGTTCTTGTTAAAACATATTTGATACAGTGATTTTAGTAGTTCATGTCAGAATGTTACAGGTAGTTAAATGGGCATAAGCCAGGCAGGAGGGAGCTCTCCTCTTACCCACTAGAAATGTAGGCTCATGATTCTGCAATTATTGCATTGCCAGTCCAAAAATTATAATTCAGCAGCCAGGGAGAGGCAATCTCTTGGTGGTCCACACCTGTTCACATTAAAAGTGTTACTTGAATGCAGGCCCTAGGGAGAAACAGCTTCCTGGGCATGCATATTAAGAGACAAAAATGGCAGAGTATGATCTTCTGGGTACATTTCACTGGAGAAAGGAAGAAAACCTCAGATGGACATGTATTTAACTACCATAAACACATTGGGTGTTCTCATTTTCCAAGGGCAAGGGAGGGCTCTGTGCATGTGGGCAACCCATTCTAAAGAAGAATCATGACAAAGAGGTGAGCTTATAAAAGTCCTAGGATCATGGTTAAACAAGGCAGTGGACCTTCTCTCTTTAACCTTCACATGCCTGCTTGGGTCTCTTCCAAGTTCACCTTCCTTTCTTTCCTGTTCTAAGGTCTTTTTAAAATAATCTTCCATTCCTACTCTGGAACTTGCCTCAGTTCCTTTTACTGCTTTATACCCCTCAGTTAAGTTCATTCTTCTGAGGAGGCAAGGACTGAAGTTGGGAATAAGTATGAGCTATAAACCACACAGAACATATTAATAAAACAGAGATACAGAGACATAAAGTCATAGATCTTTTTAACAGAAAACAAAAGAGACAAACAATAGAATAAGATTTAACATGTTGAAGTGGATTACGAAAAAAAAGTTGGGACAACCGGATAGTAACAAGGTAGTGCTCTAAATAAATAAATCAGAAAAGTATCTCCCATATTGGTTAAATCCATAAGTATTTAGCTATTGAAAGCAGAGTATTGTTCAGCATGTGCAAGAACACATAGAAGTATCATATAAAAAATTGCAGGAAACCAGGGCAAACACTGTAAAGAAAAGTAAGATGATGTATAAATATATCACAACTAGACTCTCACCAGACTTCTAACAAGCAATAGCAGACACCTGAAGATAAATTATTTTTAGTGCTAAGGGAAAATGGCAATGAATGTAGAATTCTGTATCTAACTTATCTGTCAATCAATAATTAAAGCAAAGTAAAATATTTTAGACAAAGATTAAGAGAGTTTATTTCAATCAGTCTTTCACTAAAACAATTTCAAAAAATGTGCTTTGGAAATTAAAGCCAAAGAAAGTGAAATACTGAGCTAGGAAAGGGGTATTTAACTATTTAACCATAAATATATGCTTATTGAAAAAGAGAAAAAAGAGACGAAGTTTAAAAGAGATTACAAATGTAATGGAATACAAACTCTTAGAAAAATTATTATGAAAAGAAGGATAAAGAGATTGGAGTTAAAATACTTTAATAACCTTGTATTATACAGCTGTAAGTGATACTAAGCTTAGAAATTTGCTATATCAAATATGGATAATAAAAACTTTAAAGATACCTACTAGAAGCACAAAAGTAGAATGTACAACTGACATATCAACATAGAGATATGATGTATTAGAAAATTTAATTAATGTAGCTTAAATCAGAAAATAACAACAGAACACACAAAAGGAAGCAAAAATAAAGCATGGCAAACAAGGTGAAATATGTTTGATTGAGAAACATTTCACTAGAAGAGTATCCCAAACATCACAGTGTTGAAGATGCTTTAATTATTTAATCAACAGATATTAAGATATTTTTAGATATTTTAATAATGTGGTTTTTAGCATGAAAAGTTTGGTTGACATGTTTGCTATAAAACAGATTAAATTACAAAAAAAACCTGAAGAAATGTTTGAAGTCTAATTTCATGTTATTATGGAGAGTTCTTATTAATGGCTTGTTGACCACTAATCCCTTTTATTTTACCTTAGTCATGAACATTTGTAAATGTTTTGTTAAATAGATTACAGAAATTAAGATAATGAGAAGTTCAGTTATTTGCAAAGAACAGAAAGGTGAATTGAGTCTCAAATCCAGTATCTTTAAATAAAAAAGGCATTTTTTAAATGGAAAAATATTAATTAAGATATATGTATGCAAATAATGTTATATAATTCACTTCCAGGTTCAACTGCAACATGCAATGGGCTTGGCAAATATTAGTTCTGCTATGATCTATATGTTTGTGCCCTTCCTTCACAAAAAAGCATTGTCTGATGGGGTACATTTTATGGCTTATCGACTCATAATATAGACTCAAAAGTGGCACCTACATTTTGTGTCCTCACATGAAATGAAAACACAAAAATTGGCTGGGCACAGTGGCAAGAGCCTGTGATTCCAGCTACTTGGGAGGCTGAAGCTGGAGAATTACTTGAACTGTAGAGGCAGAGTTTGCAGTCTGGATGGGACAAGAGGAAAACTCTGTCTCAAAAAAAAAAAAAAAAAAAAAAAAAAAAAAAAAAAAAAAAAAAAAAAAAAAGAAAAAAAAAAAAAAAAAATAAAAAAAAAAAAAAAAAAAAAAAAAAAAGGAGGAGAGGTGAATAGGTGAAGCACAGGGGATTTTAACTAAATATTTTGTATGATGAGGTTGGTGGTGAATACATGCTGCTGTGCATTTTTCAAAATACATAGAACTTTACAGTGTAAATAGTGACCTTAATGTATGCTATGTAAAAGAGAAATCATTTAGGAGGTCAGATGACTCCAGGATGAAAGCAGAATGTGGTAAAAACAATAGAACTGTACTATAAATATAAGAAGCAATCATGCTGAATGGGGTGAATGAAAAAATACTGACCTAAATATTAACTATGGAAATGAGTGTAATCTGGAAGACCACAGGCTAAAGATGGTAGATGCAAGCACGATAATCAAGTTCATGAAATTTTCCCCATGAGGATATGAGTCAACAAATCTTAAATTACTATACATGTATAATGGATTTGAACAATTAAGTAAATGGATAGTGGATGGCGGAAGCCAGATTTCTCACTGTGTGAGTAAGAGGTTGTAGAGAAACAGAAGGAGCAGGCTAGGATGATTCATGTGGTAATGAATTGGCGTTGGAGATTTCAGTATAAGCTCATCATTAGCTTACAGAGATAGATAGTTATATGTTACTATGATTTTAATATTATTGTTTCCTCAAATTTCATATGTTGGAATCTAATCAACAATGTGATGTAATTAGGAGGAAAGACATTTGGAGAGCTATTATAAAGGCATTTGTGCCCTTATAAAACACAGAATCACACACACACACACACACACACACACACACACACACACACACGGAGCTTATTTACCCCAACCACCATATATGACCCAAGAAACAAGCCTTCACCGGACAACAAATTTTCCTGCTCTTTGATCTTGGATTCCCAACATTCAGAACTGTGAGAAGTAAATGTCTGATGTTTTTAAGCTACCCAGTGAATGTGGTTTTTTTTTTTTTTTTTTGGCCACAGCTTTTTAATTTTTTTTTTTTTTTTTAAAATTGTATTTTTTTTTTTTTTTTTTTTTTTTTTAACTATTAGCTATCAATTTTCTAAGAGACTGGGTTTTTGGCCACAGCAGCCTTGTCAGACTAAGACATACATAGAAATATTTATAGATATAGGCCATATGAGAAGGCCTAGAAGCAATAATACATCTATAGCCATCAGCACACCTAGCACCCAAATATTGGTTTTTAATATTATTTTCCAATAAAAGGGCCCAGGAATCCTTGGATAAATGATGCTTCTAAAGTTGGGCCACGATATATGCTAGGCAAGTCCAGACCTTCTTTAGTGATAAAGGGTAAGGAAGTGCTAACACACACACAATGATGGGCTATGTTAAAAGGGCTCAGAAGCCAATTGAAAGTGCTCCTAATTTTCAAACCTGGAATCATTTGAACAAAAAAATAAATAAGTTAGTATTATAACTGAAAGTCTAAAAATTACATGAGTCTGTCTGCTTATAAAAATACATGACTGAATAAATGAGGTCAAAACTACATCTCTTGTGCAATAGAATGTCAAGTAATTTGTTTAGATAATTTGCCTTTAAGGAATTGGAGCATAACTCTTTATTTCTTAATGTTAGAGTTCATGTGTGAGCACAACTCCTCGTTCTTTCATGTCATCATTTAGAGACTTCTATAAGTACTCCTTAAAACTCTCAAAGCCATCAAAAACAAGGAAAGCCAGAGAAACTGTCATAGCTAAGAGGCGCCTAAGGACATGAGAACTAAACATAGTGTTATCCAGCATGTTATTCTGGAACAGAAAGAAAAAGGCATTTGTTAAAAACTAAAGAAATTTGAAGGATATATGGATATTAGTTAATAACAATTTGTCGATATCTCATCATTAATTCTGACATATATATCATAATATGAGATGTTAATAATAGCAGAATCTTGGTGTGAGTCTGGTAGGCAGGTAATATTTTCCCACAAAGATGTCCAGGTCCTAATCTCCAGAACCTGTGGATGTGTTACTTTAAAGACCCCAAGATAAGGTGATTATATTGGATTATCTGTGTGGGCCCAATCTAATCACACAAATCTTGAGAAGCAGAAAACTTACCCTGATTGTGAGGAGAGAGGTGAGACAGCAGAATAGAGAGAGGAATAATTTGAAGCATGAAAGCAACTCTATCAGCCAATAGTGGCTTTGAACATGGAGGAGAGGGACTGTGAACTATGGAATGTGGGTGTCCAGTAGAAGGTGGGATCAAGTCTCTCCTGGAACCTTCAGAAACAGCTCCGTGGATAACTTGATTTTAGTCCTTTGGGACCCTTCGACCCATGTTCTACTTCTTACTTACAGAACTGTAATGATTAAATGGAGATTTTTTGTTGTTTTTTGTTTGTGATGCTACATTTGTGGTAATTTGTTACAGTGATAATAATAATAAAAGAAATAAAAGGTTATATGGGAACTCTGTGATACCTACACAATTTTAAAATAAGAAGCTTGCTTAAATATAATGTCAGTTAATGTTTTGAAGCTAAATGAAGAATAAACTTGAGAAGGAAGAATATATTACTTGCATATAATGTATCTGTGAGAAGACAGAGTAAATAGTGATTTAACTGAAGTGCTATAAAATAAAAAACTTCACTGGTCCAATGACTCATCCCCCTAAATTCTTTTATCATATTGCCAACTTTATGTCCAAAACATGTCCTATTATGAATGGTAACCTAGTGTACTTCCAGCTTAAGTGGCACAATATTTTCTGACATTCTGTTTCACTTTTTCTAAAATAGCTGAATGCTCATTCTTGAGTTTGGAGAAGTCCAGAGACATTTCGCTTATCACCAAGGGCCTTTAGGGGTGGACTGTCTTCAGATTTATCTCCTGCTACAGCCTCTACCTGGACTGTCCTTCCGCAACCTTCATCAGTCTCCCTCTTCCAGCTTCCTTCATATTTTTGTTCCCTCAATGTTCCATGTTGGACAAAACACTTCCTCATTTCAACCACAGCAAAGTTAGCATCATTTTGTTCTTTTTTTTTTTTTGACCATGTAGTAGAAAGCAACTTTAATTTCAGTGTGCCTGGCAATTGTCATCTATGCTCTGTCATAGATGCCTTAGAAGCCAGCCTGGTATTCTCAGGCCACAACAATCAGATTATAAGATCTTCACCTTACATTTGTGCTGCACCTTTCTCCCTTTACTGCAGAGATGATTGCAAAATCTCAAAGTTATTTCCATGTTAGTCAGAGGAATTCACTTATCCTCTTGTTTTTCCTTCTATTTCAGAAGATTCCAAAAATGGAATGGTATTCATTTTTTACAGTCAAATCCATTCATCAACGTTGTTTACAAAATGAAGACATCTATTGTAACATGGATCAAACTGTTGCAATAGCTTGCTTAAAAATCAGATACGTATAATGACTACAAATATAAAAATAGCTCACTCATTCCTAAATATTTTCCCCAGGTAACTGACATTACTATTTAGTATCTGTGTACAATAGATTTCAAACTATGTATAGTTATTGTCTCTGTGTTAGACCAATTTCTTTGATTTTTATTAGAAAACTAACCTTGTCTAATTTAAGCAAAAACAATATTTGTTGAAATTGTAGTGGAAAAATTCAAAGAATGAAAATGAGATTATCAGTAAGCCTTAGAATACAGGCAAGCCTTGAGGCAAAAGTTAGACAAGATTGGAGAAAAAAAATGCAAAGGAATGAACAAAGTCCCTCCATAAATATGTAAATTCCCTCCACAAATATGGGACTATGTGAAAAGTCCAAACCTACATTTGATTGGTGTACTTGAAAGTGACAGGGAGAATGGAACCAAGTTGGAAAACACACTTTAGGATATTATCCAGGAGAACTTCCCCAACCTAGCAAGACAGGCCAATATTTAATTTCAGGAAACACAAAGAACACCACAAAGATACTCCTTGAGAAGAGCAACCCCAAGACACCTAATCATCAGATAAACCAAGGTTGAAATGAAAGAAAAAATGTTAAGGGCAGCCAGAGAGAAAGATCAGGTTATCCACAAAGGGAAGCCCATCAGACTAACAGCAGATCTCTCTGCAAAAACCCTACAGGCCAGAAGGGAGTGGTGACCAATATTCAACATTCTTAAAGAAAAAGAATTTTCAACCCAGAATTTCATATCCAGCCAAACTAAGCTTCATAAGCAAAGAATAAATAAAATCCTTTACAGACAAGAAAATGGTAAGGGATTTTGTCACCACCAGGCCTGCCTTACAAGAGCCCCTGAAGGAAACACTAAATATGGAAAAGAGAAACAGATACGAACCACTGCAAAAACATACCAAAATGTAAAGGTTTCAATACTATGAAGTAACTGAATCAGCTAATGGGCAAAATAACAAGCTAGTATAATTATGACCAATCAAATTAGCACATAACAACATGAACGTTAAATGTAAATGGGCTAAATGCCCCAATTAAAAGACACAGACTAGCAAATTGGTTAAAGAGTCAAGAACCATCAGTGTACTGTATTCAGACGACCCATCTCATGTGCAGAGACACACATAGGCTCAAAATAAAGGGACGGATAAATATTTACCAAGCAAATGGAAAGAAAAAAAAAAGCGGGATTTGCAAACCTAGTCTCTGATAAAAGTCTTTAAACCAACAAAGATCAAAAAAGACAAAGAAGGGCATTGCATAATGGTAAAGGGATCAATGTAACAAGAAGAGCTAACTCTCCTTAATATATATGCACCCAATGCAGGAGCACCCAGGTTCATAAAGCAAGTTTTTAGAGACCTACAAAGATACTTAGACTCTCATGCAATAATAGCTGGACACTTTTCACACCCCACTGTCAATATTAGACAGATCAATGAGAGAGAAAATTAACAAGGATATTCATTACTTGAACTCAGCTCTAGACCAAGTGGACCTAATACATATCTACAGAACTTTCCACCACAAATAAACAGAATACACATTATTTTCAGCACCACATAGCAGTTATTATAAAATTGACCACATAATTGGAAGTAAAACACTCCTTAGCAAACACCCAAGAACAGAAATCATAATATACAGTCTCTCAGAACACAGTGCAATCAAATTAGAACTCAGGATTAAGAAACTCATTCAAAACTGCACAACTACATAGAAACTGAACAACCTGCTCCTGTATGACTACTGGGTACATAACGAAATGAAGTAAGAAATAAATAAGTTTTTTGAAACCAATGAGAACAGAGACACAACATGCCAGAATCTCTGGGACACAGCTAAGGCAGTGTTTAGAGGGAAATTTATAGCACTAAATGCCCACAGGAGAAAGTGGGAAAGATTTAAAATTGACACCCTAACAACAATGAAAAGAACTAGAGAAGCAAGAGCAAACAAATTCAAAAGCTAGTAAAAGACACAAAATAAAGATCAGAGCAGAACTGAAAGAGATAGAGACATGAAAAAACCTTCAAAAAATCAATCAATCCAGGAGCTGGTTTTCGAAAAAAAATAACAAAATACATAGGCTGCTAGCCAGATTAACAAAGAAGAAAAGTGAGAAGAATCAAATAGACACAATAAAAAATGATAAAGCAAACATAACCACTGATCCCACAGAAATACAAACTACCATCATAAATAACGCTATGAAAATAAACTAGAAAATCTAGAAGAAATGGATAAATTCCTGAACACTTACACCCTCCAAACACTAAACCAGGAAGAAGTGAAATTCCTGAATAGACCAATAAAAAGTTCTAAAGTTGGCAGTAATTAATAGCCTACCAACCACAAAAAGCCCAGGACCAGATGGATTTATAGCCAAATTCTACCAGAGGTACAAAGAGGAGCTGGTACCATTCTTTCTGAAACTATTCCAAATTATATAAAGAGAAGGGCTCCTCCTTAACTCTTTTTCTAAGGCCAGCAATATCCTGATAACAAAACCTGGCAGAGACACAACAACAACAAAATTTTAGGCCAATATCCCTGATGAACATCCATGTGAAAATCCTCAATAAAATATTGTTAAGCTTAATACAGTAGCACATTAAAAAGCCTATCCACTATGGTCAAGTTGGCTTTATCTCTGGGATGCAAGGCTGCTTCATCATATTCAAATCAATATATGTAATCAATCACATAAACAGAACTAATGACAAAAATCACGATTATCTCAATAGATGCAGCGAAGGCCTTCAATAAAATTCAACATCCCTTTATGAAACACTCAATAAATGAGGTATTGATGGAATCTATCTCAAAATAATAAGAGCTATTTATGACAAACCTCAGCCAATATCATACTAAATGGGCAAAAGCTGGAAGCATTCCCTTTGAAAACGGGCAAAAGACAAGGATATCCTCACTCACCACTCTATTCAACTTAGTATTGGAAGTTCTGGCCAGGCCAGTCAGACAAAAATAGATATAAAGAATATTCAAATAGAAAAAAAGGAAGTCACATTTTCTCTGTTTGCAGATGACATGATTGTATATTTAGAAAACCCCATTGTCTCAGCCCCAAAATTCCTTAAGCTAATAAGCAACTTCAGCTAAGTCTCAGGATACAAAATTAATGTGCAAAAATCACAAGCATTCCTATAAACAAATAATAGAAAAGCAGAGCCAAATCATGAGTGAATTCCCATTCACAATTGTGACAAAGAGAATAAAATACCTAGGAATACAACTGACAAGGGATGTGAAGGACCTCTTCAAGGAGAACTACAAACCACTGCTCAAGGAAATAAGAGAGAACACAAACAAATTAAAAAACATTCCATGCTCATAGATAGGAAGATCAATATTGTGAAAATGGCCATACTGCCCAAAGTAATGTATATATTCAATGCAATCCCCATTAATCTACCATTGACTTTCTTCAGAGTTAGAAAAAAACTACTTTAAATTTCATATGGAACCAAAAAAGAGCCTGGATAGCCATGATGGTCAACAGCATGGTACTGGTAGCAAAACAGATATATAGACCAATGGAACAGGACAAACACCTTGAAAGTAACACCACACATCTACAACAATCTCATCTTAGACAAACCTTACAAAAACATGCAATGGGGAAAGTAGTCCCTATTTAGTAAAAGGCGTTGAGAAAACTGGCTAGCTCTATGCAGGAAACTGAAACTGGACCCCTTCCTTACACTTTATACAAAACTTGAGTTGGATTAAAGACTTAAACCTAAAACCTAAAACCATAAAAGCCCTAGAAGAAAACCTCGACAATACCATTCAGGTCATAAGCATGGACAAAGACTTCATGACTGAAACATGGAAAGCAATTGCAACAAAAGTCAAAATTGACAAATGGGATCTAATTAAACTAAAGAGCTTCTGCACAGCAAAAGAAACTATCATCAGAGCGAACAGGCAACCTACAGAATGGGAGAACATTTTTTGCAATCTTCTCATCTGACAAAGGGCTAATATCGAGAATCTACAAAGATCTTAAACAAATTTACAAGAAAAAACCCAACAACCCCTTCAAATAGTGGGTGAAGGATATGAACAGACACTTCTCAAAAGAAGACATTTATGCAGCCAACAAACATATGAAAAAAAGTTCATCATCACTGGTCATTAGAGAAATGCAAATTAAAATCACAATGAGATATCATCTCACACCAGTTGGAATAGCAATTATTAAAAATTCAGGAAACAACAGATGTTGGAGAGGATGTAGGGAAACAGGAACAGTTTTACTCTGTTGGTGGGTGTGTAAATTAATTCGACCATTGTGGAAGACAGTGTGGTGATTCCTCAAGCATCCATAACCAATGGAACAGGACAAACACCTTGAAAATAGCACCACACATCTAACCCAGCAATTAATTAATTAAATTAATACTATTTAACCCAGCAATCCTATTACTGGGTATATAAAAGGATTATAAATCATTCTACTATAAAGACACATGCACACATATGTTTATTGCAACACTATTCACAATAGCATAGAGTTGGAACCAATCCAAATACCCATCAATGATAGACTGGATAAAGAAAATATAGCACATACATACCTTGGAATTCTATGCAACCATACAATTGAATGAGTTTATGTCCTTTACGTGGATGTGGATGCAGCTGGAAACCATCATTCTCAGCAAACTTACACAGGAACAAAAAACCAAACACCGCATATTCTCACTCACAAGTGGGAGTTAAACAATGAGAACACATGGACACAGGGAGAGGAACATCATACACCGGGGTCTGTCAGGGATTGGGGGTCAAGGGTAGGGATAGCATTAGGAGAAATACGTAATGTAGATGATTGGTTGATGAGTGCAGCAAATCACCATGGGACATGTATGCCTGTGTAACAAACCTGTACATTCTGCACATGTATCCCAGAACTTAATAAAAATAAATAGATCAATAGATACATAGAGAGAGAGATAGATACACACACACATAAAGAGAGAGAGAGAAGCATCTGAGAGGATCAAACTGTTACCAATAACTTAATTTCATATTGAAATGAAGTTCAAGGATATTTATAGCAATATAAAATAACAGCACCAATGAAATAAGATTCACGAAGTCTGACACACAATCAAAATTTAAAAGGCTTGCCAAATGGGCATAGAAATATGTCTTATAATGAGCATGGAAATAATCAATAGAAAGCAACAGAACAGATATTAGAATCAGCATACAGGATATTAAGAACACTTTTATAAACTGTATCCCATGTGTTCAAATTTTTAGTAAAGAAATGAAAAACACAAAATATATTGAAGTTAAACTCACAGAAAGGAGAACTACAATGCAAATGCTGAGACATGCACGGGATGGAATCAATAGCAGATTAGATATTGTATTGAAAAGATGAAGGACTTTGATAGCATAGCAATTAATATTATTGAAAATAAAACATGGAACAAAAGAGAATTAAAAGAAATAAGCACAGAATCAGCAAGCCGATAAGCACTTTTAGGCAGCCTAACCACATGCAGTTGAAATCACCAAGGAAAGAGGAGAGAAAGGAATGTAGAAAAATGATGTGAAGAAATAGTGTTTGATTATCTTCCAAGTGGATAATAATTATAAATCTATACATCTAAAAAGGTCAATAAATTCCAAGGAAAGGAAACGAAACAAATTAACTACACTAAGGTACGTCACAATTTGCTCAAAACCAGTGTTGGTAGAATCTCTTACAAAGTGCTAGAGACCAAAAACATGTCATATAAAAAGAAATGAAGATAGCAGCATATCTGTTGTGAAAAACAATGTGAGAAGATGGTGAAGTAACATTTAATACACCATAATAGTCAACCTAGAACTATGCATTCATTTAAATCATATTTCCAAAATAAAAGAGAAGTAAAGACTTTTACACATGTGCAGAACCTAAAAATAATCAAAGGAAATACGTCAGGTTACAAGAAAAATTACTTCAGATGGAAATGCGGATCTTTACGTAGAATAGACAAGTATTGGAAATAATAACTATATGGTTAAGTATATAGTGTTCTTATTATGTAAATCTCTTTAAAACATGATTGACTAAACAATAAATAACAATATACAGTGTTTTATAATTTATGTAAAAATAACATGTGTGATACAATAGTACACATTTAAGAGGGATGAAATTGATCTATACTCCTGAAAGGTTCTTACACAGTGAGTACCTATTTTTACCTCATACGGTCTATATGATGATCATCACAGAAGTGTCTTCTAAATGATAATTCTTCATATAAAATTTAGAGGGGAATAGTGAACAATACATATTTTAAAATTTCTTCCAAGGTGCAAGTAAACACCAGAATTTAGAGCAAAAATTATATGCTTCTTGAAAGGTGTAGAATTTTAACCAAGCTCTGATGAATGTTTATGATTTTAGTGTTCCTGTGTGGAGGGAAATAGATAAAATATATGCTTATAATTCCAAACATAAAAATTGCTATCACTTATTAGTATACCTTACAGGCCAACCACTGTTACCACTTTTAAGGTTAACTTTATTTAAACTGTCAAGCAACAGTTATATATAAACATAATGATCCATTTTTTTACAGATAATAAAACTTACACTTAAAATATTTAGAAACTATCAAAGGCCACACAGTTATTAAATGGCGAAGCTAATAATCTACCCTAATATATGTGATACAAACCCTGTGCTCTTCATCTCTCACAGTGATGCTTTTGAGATGACCAAGAACTTTGGAGGTGAAAATGTATACAGCATACTTAGAAAGCAGTTAGTAGATCAGCCTTAGAAAAGTAAAGGCTTGCATTGTCAGGAAGTAGGAAGTAAAAAAGGTAAAAACACTAAACAAAAGAATTATAATAGAGGTAACAAGGAGGAGGGAAAATAATTAGAAGAATGCATTTCGCTAGATCTATGAGGGAAGACAGCAGCAATAAAAGAAGATCTTGTCAGAATCAAGGTTTCCAGGGCTGCCAAAGAGAACAGAAATATGCTCTTCCACCTAACAACAGGAAATCAATAAACTATTGGTAGGTATTAAGACTAATTCTTAGTTCCTAGGTAAGATTTCTGAAGCTAGTGAGGAGGAAAGATAAGAGACAGAAAAAAAAAAGAGAGAGAGAGAGAGAGAGAAAGAAAGGAAGAGAGCCAGAGAAAGTCTGCAAGGGAAATGGCTGCAGGGATTCTAAATTTCATTAAAATAGACAAAAACAGAAGTTGGATGACTGCCCAAAAAGGCAGAGTGTTCAAATAAATTTCTTTTTGCTCTTTATTTCAGGAAAGAACAACATGTTGATAGATATAGGGAAAAAACTACTAATAAAATTAAGAATGAACATGCTATAACAAAGTGGGGTAGCTGAGGTATGAGAGCTCCAGAAAAATGGAAAGAAATGAGTTCATGATCAGTGGTTGAAATTTTAGTTTTGAAAATCATAATTATATGTCTGCCTCTATGCCTTGGAGGAAAAATAATAAATTGTCTCATTTATCTGCACATCTCAAAAGTATATAATGAGTGGCAAAGCAGACACTGGTGCTGTAGATCATGAATAAGAAAAATGTGGTCATTGGTTTCAGTGCTCATGGCATATTGGGCTGTAATTGTTAAGAAAAGTTTATTGATATACTACACTTAGCCGTGAAAGAAAAAAATATGCCCTTCATTTTGATATAACTGAAATTACCTTTCTTGTTAGTTCCTAACCTTCTGACAAGAGACAGTGGTATCTAGTGTTAAGGGGAATTAGGTGATTTCTAACCTCGTAATCTCACCTGGTCTAGTAATTTGGCAATTTAGGAAGTTGGAACCTGCCCAGATGACTCAGTTAAATGCTGCTCCTTTCAGACGTATTGCCAGGTCCACTTCTCTTTAAGATTCTAGTTGAATATATGAGGAAATGGTGAACATGCACAGATTGTGACCATCTGAAACTGAAGGAGGGAGCGGAGCTGATACCTCTTCAGCATCCTCCACAATTTGAAAGTCTCTACTAAGGTATGATAGTGATAAGGACAGGAAGCAGAGAAATTCTAGGCAGAAAAGGGGAGGTCCCCAGTGGAACCCCACCCTTAAGCTGAAAAGCCCAAAATTGTGGCCTAAAGTAAGAACTTTTATCCCTGTTTTCCCACTCCAATATTGCCTGTTCCTAAACTGCCCATGGCCCTGCCTTGCCCCATCCTGTTCCTATAAAAACCAAGACTCAGCCAGTAGATAGGACTATGACTGGACATTAGAGAGAAATGGCTTGACCTCAGAGGGACAACTTGATGGTGCAACTTTGGAGAAGTATCCAGACTTCAGGGGAAGGCAGCCAAACTTCAGGGGAAGATTACCTTCCCGCCCCGTCGCCTTTTCAGCCTCCCTTCCCACTGAGAGCCACTTTCATCAGCAATACAGTCTCTCTCATTTACCGTTCTTCAATTTGTTCATGCGACCTCATTTTTCCTGGATGCTGAACAAAAGCTTGTGAGCCACAAGTGTGGATACGCAAGGCTAACACACTGGCACTTTGCCCTCATTGGCAGAGGGCAGCCGCCTCATGTGAAAAGGCAGAGGGCCCACTGAGCTGTTAACTCTTAAGCCAATTATGGATGGCAGAGCTATAAGAACACTGTAACATGCCCTCTGGAGCTTCTGGAGTTGCAGGCACTCCCACCTGGATGCTGTGATGAAGCCTGCACAGAGTTCACTCCTGCCGGTACTAAAGCATCCTGATGGTTCCTGCGCCTGCTCAACTGTGTGCTTCCTCCTGCAAGGGGTGGAATGCAGCAGGTCCCAGTGAGTGGAGTTTGATTCCATGGGTGCTGAAGGGGCTGGTCAATTCCAGCACTCTCATTCACTCCAGTTCCTGCACTCATTGGCTTGTGCACTGCTTCCTGTGAGGTGTTGAGAGTGCTGGCTCTGTAAATGAGGCAAACATGTCTCAAGTGATGCAAAAAAGTCAGGAAAATATCCTGCTTCAATAGAACTAATTCCAGAGACTTCTTCTGGCTTTTACTACTCAAAGTTGATGCTAATGTCACACAAACTTTATGTTCTAATTTAGACTACGCCCTGATTGAATCATCCATTTCCCTCTGCTGACTGATTCCACTGATACTCCTATTTGCCCCCGATTTCCCTTTAATACCTAGTCTATCAATCCTCAGCTCCAGTGGTATTAGAATGTCTCATAGCCACATGGCCATCACCACCTACACACATACCCCTAGGATCATCAAGGAATTTATAGGCCATTTGCCACCAGTAGAAAGCCTAGGAAAGCTAAAAAGGACAAAATAGGTTCTTACCTCTCCAATCCACAAAGCTGAGGCTGCTCTATAATGCAGCAGGACCATATTCAAAGGGGACTTTTGTTAAAGTTCCAAATAGAAGGTGGGGTAAGAGACCTCCTCCCCTGGACAGTTCCTTCAATATCCTAACACCCTTCTCTGGAAATCAGGCCAGGAGTCGAAAAATGCAGTTCAATTACATGTTTATTCCCACCATTCATTTTAATGGAAGTTGGGAGATTTCCTTTCTTGTTCTTACATTTCTGAGATATATATATATATGTATATATTTAAATTAACTACAATAAAGTTGATTGATCTGTCTAGATACACTGGAAGAGGACAAGGAAGCCATTTTTAAAATTTTTGTCTCTTTTAACTACACTTGGCTTTTATTACTATTGTCTAAAGTAATCAAGAATAACAGCTTTGAGACTCAAAACTGATCAACAGCTAATTTGTTCTTGGTAGTTTCTACCTCCTTTCTTCCCTGGGGTAGTAAATCTCACTGCTTCGATTTGAAGATAGAGAATTCCAAGGAATATTAAAAAGGATATTAAAAAACATTTTTGAAACATCATAACTTCTTTATATGTATTATCTCATCTGTGGAATTCAATTAACAATAATCCCTACCTTAGAAAATAATCAAAATCAGTAATGGAGTACCTGGCAGTTAATATTTATAACAACTAATATTTGTAATACTATTTATAATAATAGAATTTATAATGATAAACAAAGTAGGAAATGAGGCTCTCTACTGAAATCTGGAAAAAAGGAGAGACTTTTGGGATTATTTGCTTGAAAAAAAGGGAAAATTCTAAAATTATTCCTGAACATAATAGTAAAATATAAAAGAGACATGGAAAATTGAATGATTGTATAATCTCAAGGAATCAGTTGAAATTTGACTTATGATCATATCAAATGGACTCATTTTTTCTACTATTTCCATCTCCCTTATATACTTTATATATGAGAAAGGGCAGAGAAATAATTTGCTAATGGTGATCTAGATTTAGGAAGCAGACCACAAGTACTTGTGAAATTGAAGTAGAGTGAAGGGCACTGGGTGTTATTGAAAAGGGGAAAGAAATGGACTGATTCTAGAGACAGAAAAAAAGTGAAGCCAGAAGGATCCTATGCTGTATTTTAATTCAGTTTATTTTGGGATTTGGGGACATTGAGGACAACTGGCCTTTGCCACTAATTTAACTGTATTTTATGAAGGTGGTGGGAGTTGGGAACAAAATCATTTCATCTTATATTCCCTGCAGACTGCTCTATTTTGGAACCATGAGAACTGACTAAGAACTTTAAAACTGAACAGCAAAGTTGTGCTTGTAGCACTTCCCAGAAGAAAACCTGGATCAGAGAACTGCTGTGTTCCCTCCACCCCTTCTAGTGACTGTTGTCATGGATCGTAAATCAAGAAGGTGTTGTGTGTACACTGCCATATTTATAGGATAAACAGTCTTCAAAAACTAACCTTATCACATGCTCTTTGTCGTTTAAATATATTCATGATCATAAGTTTTTTTCTGCTCATTTCTACATCACAGAGATGTCAGGAAATCAGCTTGTTACTCTTCATGCTCCTATCTAAATGCTCAGTGTGTCAGATTTGCCCCCACATTCTTTTCTCTGAACTCTTAGAACTATGACCAATGAAGGAATGCTAATCTGAAAAGACTTTTAGAAATATGTTGTTTTCTTTTTAATAAAAAAGCTTTATTAAAGTATAATTGGTATACAAAGAACTACATGTATTTGATGCATTCAATTTGGAGAGCAGGACATATGTACACAGCCATTGGTATGACTGTTACAATCCAGGTAATAGACATTTCTAACACCTCCAAAAGTTTCCTTTTGTTCCTTTGTCATTGTTTTTGTCTGTTATTAGAAGAACTTTCAACATGATATCTGCTCAAAAAATTTTAAAGAGCATAATACCTTAATTTCAATTATGCTAGATGAGTAA
The DNA here is from genome assembly GCF_001604975.1 of Cebus imitator. Lineage (NCBI taxonomy): Eukaryota > Metazoa > Chordata > Mammalia > Primates > Cebidae > Cebus > Cebus imitator. The sequence continues at coordinate 5,883,447 of NW_016107345.1, forward strand.
ATTCTAGAGATCTGCTATACAATATGTGCCTATAGATTTTTAAATTTAAGATCCATCTGCTCATAAAATAAAAATATATGAAGCAGCATAATGTATTTATAAAAAGCAAAAATAGCCACTTTAGTAGACATTTTGCTTACTAAAATCTATAAAATTCAAAGTTTTCATCATAACATTCTATTTAAGCATTTGAGTTAATTTGAAGAAGCAGCCAGACTTAGCCTCATTTTTACCAATATTTCAAGTTAAATTTAGAGATTCCTAGCAAACACCACGTTTAATGAGGTTCTTTTAAAACCAATGTTTTTATATTACTGGAAAGGTACTCCTGCAGTAAATTGCCTGTTCACAATGGTAAGTCACTATTTTAATTACAAGTATAGAAAACATTCTCTCAGTAACCTCGTGTTTCCTGAGTAACTGTCTCCCATATCTCTCATTTCAGAAAGATAAATACATCCTGACATTCATGAAATGGAAATTGGTCATAGTACTTTTTCTGTAATTAGCACTTGGTTTGAACTTAGAGCATCTTTCCAATCTATGTGTTTTAAAAAGCTTGGCAAACATTGTCAAAGGAGATCCTTCCTTTGTTTTCAAGTGCTCAGATAAGATTACTCAGTTATGCTAGCCAATAACTGTTAAACATCTGTAAATTCCACCCTTTCCATTCACATTTGACATTTCATAAAAGTTGGATTATTAGTTTTGATATTTAAATCACAAATCTGTCTCTCTCTTTAATTCTTTCTCTCTCTCTCTCTTCAGAACGTCAGACTAAGTGACATTTGTGTTTCAATCATCTGCAGGTATGAAGTTGAATAAAGGAACTAGGAGCCAATGTGCTACACTGAACAGTTGAAATCTGTAGTGGGTGGAGGAAGGTGTTGGTGGGAATATGACAGAACACACGGCCATTTCTACTCTCCTAGCAAAGAAACAGGAGAATGGAGACATAGGCTTGAGGTGCAAGAAGATGGTGGATTCTTTCTTTACCTGAGGAAAAGCATGTGCAAAAGGTAGATGACAATGTAGTTCCAAACTAAAAACATTTGATTTTGAAATGTTAAACTAATTGGTGTGAAAACAATTGTCCTAGAAAATAGTTTATTCTTATATTCACTTTATCAAAATAGAGAAATTTTATGTAACTTATTTGGATACGAGACTGTGGTATTACAGATACTCACATTTTATGACTCCCTTCAACTTAAAGATACGATTTAACCTTTTATTCTTTTAAGGATGGAAGGTTCTTCATATTATATCCTTGTTTATCTGCTCAATATCGCTTTTCTTCAGTCTCCCATCACAAATCACACTCCCTCATTTCCAAAGGACATGGTGATACATAAATGGGTCACATTTTCAAAAAAACTCTTCCTTTTTTTTTTTCTTCATTTTAGTTTTTATTGATGTGTAATAGATGTACATATTTTTGTAGTACATTCTATAATAAATTCATGTAATTTGAAAGATCAAATTTGTATAATTGAAGTATCCATCATCTTAAATATTTGTCTTTTGTTTATGCTAGAAACATAGAAATTATTTTCTTCCAGTTGTTTTGAAATACATAATAGATTATTGTAAACTATAGTCACTCTGCTGATACATCAAGTACTAGGTCTTATTTCTTTTATCAAACTGTATATTTGTACTCATTAATCCCCCACCCCAAACCTTTTAAGTAGAGTCTTCAAGCATCAGTTTTAATACTGTATCTTTTATAACATTGTCACTGATTTGTTTTATTCTATTGGGTTCCCACTGCATTTCAGGCATAACCTATAATATATATGATCTCATGTCATCATACATGGCTGCCTATATACCTGCCACCTTAATAGTAGTATCTGTAGGGTTAGAGACTTTGCTTTCCATCTTTATGCTTCCTAGTAAATAGGCATTTAATGTGCATTTGTTAAATTAATAAACAAAGTATTCTGAGTAGTACAATGTTTACTGAATACTATTACAAAGCTAAAGGGAAGTGCTTATTACCAGAATCCTCATAGAGGTAATATTTCAATAGAACTTTAGAACACAAAAAATGTGCAGGAAATTTGCTGTACCTTTACTGTACCTTCCATACCAGGCTCTATGACATGAGAGGGGAAGCCTGCCTTCTTCTCCAGCTGTTTCCTACTGCTGACCAAGAGGCAGGTTGCCCTTGTCATGTAAACAGTGACTGAAACTAATCTACACAAATGACTAAGCACTGTAGCATATTTTCCTCATCCACCATAAATATATATTCCCATGTCCTTGCTGGGGATTACTGGGATTGAATAGCTAATCATGTCACTAACAAGATTCCTTGTTAATATGTTTTATTCAACTGAATTTACAAAACACAGAATTTGGGTCTACAGTCCAAATAATAGATGTCTAGTACCATGTAAATATTTATAAGCCAGGTACTAAAAAATATGCTAACTCAAGCATTACTTACATATAGATGACATTTTTTAAATGTTATGCTGTGTTCAGGCAGGAAAAAAAAAAAAACTGATAAGTTTGGCCTCAAGGATATTCTTTTTTTTTTTTTTTTTTTTTTTTGAATAATAAAAAAAAAAAAAAAAAAAAAAAAAAAAAAAAAAAAAAAAAATATTTTTTTTTTTATTAAATTTAACTTCCAGAAAAAAAAAAAAAAAAAAAAAAAGAAAGCATACCCAAGATGAGAAAGCAAAATGTACTTGCATGTAAACTGTAGAAAGTAAAAAAATTGTTTTGCTCTTTTTCCTACTACCTTCTGTAGTCATAATTTAGACACTTGCTACTCAAAGCATAGTCTGAAGACCAAAAGAATTATTGTCCCATGGGAGCTCATTTAGAACTATGGACTTACAGGCCCCATCTCAGACCTACTGACTCAGAAACTGCCTTTTAACAAGATCCCTAAGTGGTTCCTATACACATTAAAATTTCAAAGTATGGTCTAGATTATCATTTTTCATATCTGCTAAACATTACAGAATACATTAAAGAATAACTCAGTCATCTGAATATATTTTCCTCTTTTCAAACAAAGCCAAAAATACTGGACTAGGAATAATGCCTGTTGCTCAGGTAACAGATTTGTCTCTCGTTAAGAGTGTGTGTGTGGTTGTGTATGTGCGTGCGTGTGTGTGTGTGTGTGTGTGTGTGTGTGAGAGAGAGAGAGAGAGAGAGAGAGTTATGAAAGTATCTAAAGGAAAACCTATACACATATAGGCTTTGATGTTAATCACGTGAGTTTATTCTACTTGATGCTTATCACAGAAGTGGGAAGGAGAGTTTCTTAGACAAGAGTCTCACCCCACAGTTTCACCCACTTGAAAGTGGTCAGCAAACAGTAATGGAGGAAAAGAGGAATAGGGCTATTCAGCAGCTTAAAGGTCTCTTTAAATTACAAACCGACTTTCTTTCTTCTGTCAGAGGATAGAGACTATTTCCATTATGGACTTCCAACAGTGACATTAGGCAGCAGAGGCAAGAATGCATGACTAAGCTGTCAAGGAGAGGGCAGTTCCTCTCTTCCTAGGAGGGAATTGAGTGTGGCCGTGGTTCTTATCAATTGACACCAGATGTGCTCAGCTGTTTCACTTTCCAGTTCATCCCAACTAATCAATTAACCTTGGTCAAAAATCAAACAAACACTCAAGACATTCAACAAAGTTCTTACTTAAATTTTTTTTTTTTTTTTTTTTTTTTAAGTTTTTTTTTTTTTTTTTTTTGCGTAAGGCCTCTACTAATTTAGCTAATAGTACTGGGCTGCACTTTGGCAGGATAATTTCATAAATATAGGCTCAGAAATGTCTTAGCATTTCTTTTCGACACAGCCATGAACCCTTGAGTGATTCCCTTGATTTTCTCCAATCTCGGTGTGCATGTTTATAAAATAAGAAAAACACCCCACTCTCTGAGTGTCAGATGAAAAATGTATTTAAAAATATTTTTTAATCATATCAGTGTAAAGCATATCTTAAAGAAATTTAAGGGAAATTAAAAGAAAATCAATTAATTGCAAATTTATTTCTCAAGCATACCATTCGTCAAAACAAAATTATTAATCCAAAATGAAAAATTTACTATACCTTTTTCTGTGTATTTGTAGGTAACTATTTTATTGACTACAGCAAATTCTAAAATAGAAGCCAAGGATTTGATACCTGAATATGGGAGACAAGCTAACAGATGAAGCAATTTGTAGTAATAAGAACTGATGGCATCAATGCTCATGGTACTTGTGAAGGTTGGAATCTGAGGTAGGCTTATGAGATTTTAAAAATGTCTTTAGAAGATCAGTCAAATTATTCAATCAGATTTTCTAAACAGAGTGAAAGATAAATCACTGAAATGCAGTTTGTCATTATTGACATTTTAATACTTGATATTTTTTTTTGAAAAGAAAATTACAGGAGTAAACCCCAGTTAGAAACAAGATCATGAATCATTAGCTGTGTTGATGGTATATTTATAATCTATTATTTTTATTCTGATGTAGAATTAGCAAAAGTAGAAGAAACAACTGTAAATTTTATGTGTGTACAGCACACATATGCAGAATTCTGTAGAATAAATCATACTGTGCTGATTCTACCTTTCTTTGCAGAAAAGTGGATAAATCAGATATTAGAGAAACACTTCAAAGTAATTTTATTGTGGAACTCTATTGCTGATGGCAATAGGTGTTACTCTCAACATTTTAGGGGTTCAAGTAAATTATATCGCTCTTGTCCCAGTCTGAAATAGAGAGACAAAAGAAATATTCGTGCAGAGATCAAAATATCAGTTCAATTACTGACATAAAACCTAGTTTGTAGAATACGGCTAAGGCGTGTGGCAAATGAGCTTCCCAATGGTCTCAGTTTCCCCATATTTTCCCATAAAGTCTAAGACTTCAACAGTTTACCTGAGCATATAAGCAATGCTTAGAGCACATTAGTGGAAAAACTCCACCACATTGAGACATGATGGTCACTCGTATCTCCTCATGGGGTGAAATGAGTAAGGAGTGGAACAAGAGACCAAGGACAGTTCCCGTGGTGGAGACCCCTGACATGTACAGATGAGGAGGGGGAAAAGTAAACTCCTACTCGGCAACTACACATATCAACCCCAACATATACTCACATGCATGTCAGAGAAAACTGACTCAGTTGAGAAGTACTGAACCCATACGTTTTTATAATGCCTATGTAAAGGAAACCAGAGAAGAAATTATAATAATTTCTTATGTTTTTATAGCATTGTAAAACTGACAGAAGAGTTCCACATCGATCTACTAAATAAATCTAAAATCCTTAAGAATTATGACATGGAGGGTAGACTTTCCACCCTTCAACAATTCCTTTATAATTGTTAACTTTCAAACAGATCACTGGGCTGAGTAGAACATGAGATGTGCAGAATGACATTTCAAAGAGATCTTTGTAAATAGTATTTACAAATCGCAAGTAAACAATAGGCTGGATATATACTCTTTCTATTTTTGTTGCATTAATTCATGTCTCTAATTTTGTGAAATAATAATTCAAAAGGAATATGTCAAATTTTATTAAAGATTTACTTCCTACTGAAGCAGGAAATTTCTTTGACTCCTTCACAGGCGGGAACTGGAGTGCACAGATGCTAGGACTAGCTGGTCGCTTTGGTGTCGGCGGGGGCAGACTCCACTCACTCTGTCCCACTGCATTTCACACCGTGCAGAAGCCAGTGTGAGTGCTTTCACCCTGTGTGGTAGGAGAAAACTCTGTGTGGCCCTGGGGCAGTATCTAGGGGGGTGCCTACAACCTCTGAACCCCCAGAAATAGTGTTGCAGTCAGTGCTCTTTTAGCTTTGCTGTCCACGGATAGCTTAAGTGTTAACAGCTCAGTGGAGGGTCAGTGTGACAGCCTTTTGCACCCACACGTGAGTTCTTGTCTGGTGTCCAGGAGAAATGAGGTTGCTCCAGAATTCCCCTGCCTCCTGTCCCTATCACTATGTTTTTTAGCAATTAATATTTTGTGTAACTTCACTCTAAAGTAAAACAAATAAAATTTAAAAATACACTTTTATAGTCTAAGAGCAAAGCCTGGCATCTCCACTATACACATCTGGGAATGTGAGGCCACCTCAACTGCAATTGATGAGCCTTGTTTTGCTAAGTGAATTCCATCATGAACTAAAGAAAAGTTGTATCATTGTGGAGATTCTGCTATCAGTTCAATCAACACTAAAGAAATGTTTGAGATATTGTATTTTCAAAAAGAATGGTAAAAATGTGCCATTGTCTTTTTAGTTATTTAATTTACTGCAAAACCACTGCAGAATTTTGTTGCTCATAGGCATGTCAGCTTTCAAGACTTACTAACTTCTATTTTTAGTTTATGATATGTGTGTAAGAGCTGGCAAAATTTTCAAACTAATTTATATTCAAAAAATATAGTAGATAAGGCATATCTTAAAAATAACTCAAGTGAATATTTTAAAGTATTATAATATAAAATTTTATATTGTACTATCTACTTTCTGGATTTGAAAACTTCAGAAATTTATTAGGTTTGGTTGTCCTGGATAATACTATAACAAGATATAGTGATTACTTCTACGTAATAAATTAGAATGCTCAGACTAGTTTTGTGCCAGCCTTAGTGTAACGAATTATGATCTTAGGTCTCTGCTTTCTCCAATTTATGTGCATTCTGATGGTTGAATCAAGTTGATAAAATGCTGATTTTCTTAAAGCATAACAAACTAACATGAACTATTCTAGTCCTGCAAATATATTTAAGAAAACATACAAATCATTTTTTTCAAATATAGAGGCTAATTTAGGATTACTATCTGGAAACATTTAAAAATTCCTTTTCTTTCTAACACTGCCAGTTAAATTAGGTGCCTTGTTAATAAAGTTTAACCTGTTATTAGAAATTCAAGGCTATGAAATGGTATATGTAACAAAAACTTTGAGGGTAAAGCATTGAATGGAGTTGTAACACCTTACTAATTATAAACATTGTGTTTATAATCCACAATGATACATTATCAAAAGATGATTTGTGATTGCTAATATGAAAGGTGTATAATTTGTTTAGCTTTCCTAAGGAGCCATTCAATATTCTGGATGCATAATTAATAAGTTTATATAAACTCCAAAATGAAAACTATAGGTAAGCAGTAATCAATCAACTTTCTCTGTGAATGACATCAGATGTATTATATATATTTTTCTCCCTATCTTCTTAAAGAAGCAACCTTTATTATTTCATATTGGGTTATTCAACTGGACACCAAACATTTGGCTGTTTCACTGTACATTTAAAGAAAGTTGACTCGATCCCTTGCTTAGTGTTTGTCCTTACCGTCCTCTAGCAGAATTAACTAGGTGTGTCATAAAGACTTTATATAGTAAGGGTAAAAGTATATTTGGTATCACCATTCACTCATTCATTACTTCACTGACCAATGCATTCATTATTCCAAGAGGCAAGAACTTTGCTATTGCCACATGTCAGAACTGAGTAAAGTCATTTTAATAAAACACAAACTTCATCATATCAACCTGCTACTCAAAACTCCTCAGTGATTCCTCATTTCCTTATAAGCTAAAATTTAGATACTTTATCACCTTCAAACACAGTTCCAACCAACCTCTCCGTATGTATTCTTTTGACCCTCTGAACTTCTAACTTTGACACGTCTTCAGTTTTATGTATGTTGTATATCACAGACATACAAGTATTAGTATTCTCTATTAATACTAATATTTCTTGCCAATCTGAATATTATCAATATTTTAAGCTTTCTTTTACGGGGAGAAAAATCTTCCTTTAAGTCCATAATTAAGAGTTTTTTAATGTCTTTCTAAAATAATCTGTGGATTAATTAAGCTAATCCATGAATTATGCACTTAATATCTATTTTTCATGCACCTGCAATGTGTCAGGTACTGTCCTAAATTCTAGGGAAAAAAAGTGGTAGCAGTAACCAAAAGAGATGAGGTCTCCACCTTCTTGGAATTTAGAATATAATGGAGAAGACAGGCCATAAACAAATTAGCAAATAAAAAATTTACTAAAAATTGTAATTGAGAAGGAAAAAGACAAGATACAGAGACCAAAAAAAGGCAAGGGAAAGCCTACTTTGGATTGGGAGAGATAACCTGTATCATATGTTCATTCTGCACAAAACAAGAATGAATCCATTGAGAGAAGCCAGTTTAGCTGGATCATAATTTTGAAAAGCAAGAATGTTTGAGATAGGGATTTGGAGCAGTCAGGTCAGGCAGACAATATTAAAGAATGAGGTTCTTACTCTGATGGCGACAGAAAGATCCTGGATGTTAAGAAGAGGAAGTAGATAATTAAAAAANAAAAAAGCCTGCCTGCCATATGGAAAATAGGCTGTAAAGGGACAAAAATCACTGCAGTCAGGAGGAAAATGCAGTCCTGTAAGACACATAATACTGACTTTGGCTAAGCAGGTCGATGGCAGCAGAGATGGAAAGGCAGGGCCAAAGTGAAACATTCATTAGCAATAGAAGTTTGCTGAATTGAGTTGAATGCAGAGACTAGTAAAGACACCAGTTAAGTATACAGATCAAGACAAACTTAAGAGGGGATTACCAGGCTCATTTTAAATATTTTTGAGTTTCAGAGATGTCAAGCAGAATGTAAAAATACAAAAGTGAAACATCTTTTTTGTCTGTGTATGCTTGGACATAAAAGTCATAGGTACAAGCAGAGAAAGCAGCCATGTTTTACCATATGAGTTAGGTTCAGTGTTCCATGTGCTGAGGAAACAAACTTACCTTTATGAGTTCAGGACCATTTGGAAAGCACACACTCAAACCACTCAGACAAGTAGGGGAACACATCCCCTAACATTGAAAGGACTATGTGTTTTACCAGTAAGTTAAATCAGTAGAAAGCTTCATAACCCAGCTAAAGATAGAAGTTGATAAATTGTTCAATGGAGAGAATTGCAAAAAAGACTATAATTTGAAGAAAAGCCTATAATTTTAATGGAGTTGATCAAAGTATGTCAAAGAACTTACTCAGAAATAGCCCTAAAATATCCCTATTAGATGCATATATGTTTAGGTTTATTTTAGATTAATTGTGTTGACCTTTGTTGCTTGGAAAAAGAATAATTGTTAAGTAAATAAACTTAACTGCTTCACCCTGAGTTAGAGTACTTGAAGTTCACTTTCCACAATTTCAAAACGACTGGCTTTTTCGTGGTTCACACTGTCAAATAAATAAAGCATATCAGAACTAACTTAACTTCTGAAGCATGACTGCATACTAAGTAAATTTTGTAGATATGGCCTCTATTTTAATTTAGTCATATATATTTTGTTAATATGAATCCAAGTATTTTCTCCTGATGCTAAAATAGGCAAATAAAAGACCATTGCCTGTATTTTTTACAACATATCTAAGCAAACAGATATATTAATTTACATTTCATTTGTAGTAATTGTATATTTTCTTAGAAAATATGACTTTTCAATCACACGTTTATACTCTAATAAGAGAGACTGCATAAATCCTAGTTGCTAAAAATACAGTGCTAAACAACAGATCTCTAATTATGGAAAACAAGGAAACTATGAAATCGTATAGTGTGATGTTCAATCCTGTGTTGGATGACAGCTACAAATGGCAAGATGTAAGTGTCCACAAGAAGATGAAAGCCTCTCTCTTTTAATTAAGTAAGCCACCAGGATCAGGTTTGGTTTGCTCTTTACTACAGTATAAGAGTGACATGCAATCTGGTGAAATTTAGGGTAATTTATCCAGGCAGTGATACACCAAAGCAACTGAATGCTGCCACACTTGTAACTCAACAGTCTCATCCCAAACGTTTGCAGGCTTTGGGAGAACAGCACAAATGGAGGCCCACATACCATAGGCGTAAATATTCAGAATTATAAACTCAGCTAACAAAACACTTGATAATTGTGTTCTGTCCTCCTACGCCAACTAAATATTCTGTCATAACATCAAAATTTCAATTTTTCTTTTCACCTTTGGTTCTTTCCTAAGGTCCACTTTCTTAATGTTTATTTCCATCAAATCCTTTACCTTGTACTTCGTTCTCAGTTATTTAAAGGATTAAAATGTAATTATATTCAAAGTATAAGAATTCAAAAATATTTAATCACAAATAGATAACACAGTCAATGATAATTAATTGTACATTTAAAAATAACTAAAAGAGTGCAACTGGACTGTTTGTAACACAAAGGATAAAGCCTTAAGGGGATGGCTACCCCACTTTCTATGATATGATTATTACACATTGCATACCTGTATAAAAATATCTCATGTACCCAATAGATATATACACTTATTATATACCCATAACAATTAAAAAAAATTTTTAAATAAATGCTAGGTTTAATATGGAAAAGTAAATATTAAAATCATTTTTAATGTTTAAAACATTTTCCTCAAAAATATTCAAAATTTTCTATTAAATGTAATTGACAAATAAGACCCTGAGGTAAATAAAAATTTCAAATTATTTAAAGTTAAAATCATTTTTTAAACTAAGTTAAATATGATTAAATATGTTTAAAATGAATATCTATAATTCTAACATTTATTCCATCTTTAGTTGCCAATATACAGTCAGTGACATGCTTCATCTACATTCAAGGCTTGCCAAACTATTTCTGTAAAGCATCAGAATTAAAATATTTTAGGGTTATGAGCCATATACTGTTGCAACTTCTCAACTCAGTCATTGCTACACAGAAGCAGCTATATATAATATGCAAATAAATGAGTGTTGCTGTGTCACCAAAAAAAAAAAAACTTTACTTCCAGAAACAGGCAGCAGGCCAGATTTTGCCTGTGAACCATAATTTGCTGACCCATGTGATGCAGAATATGTTCTTTGGAATCAGAAAGCCCTAACTTAACATTGCTTGTTCTGATTAAATGTATATAAAGAGCTTGTATTTGAGCTAAAAAATAAGAATTCAATACCTATTTTTTGAAATAGCTATCTCCACTCCCCAATTCTGGTCCACTCTCCAATTCATCCTTTAAATAGCTAATAGATTAGCTTTTCCAAGCATCATGCTTTCAGATTAGTAGGGTGGAGAAAATAAATAGACCATAATAGAAATTCACTTTCCCATATGAAATGTGATCAAGCTTACCTGAACTAAAAACAAGTTATAGGATTTAGTTGTGTGGCATTTTATACACACTTCTCATTCTCTCTACTTTTACTGATGTCTGGATTCAAATTGCACTCCCAAATATCATGATCTTGGATAGCTTCTATGGATAAAAAGCCACAATAATAAACACTCTAGGATAAGACATCACATAAGGAAAGAATGCCACAGCAATGGAAGTTTCTATTAAATACCAAAATATATGTAAAATCATTCAAAATTGTCCATGAGACAAAACTAAGTTTCCGTAAATAGCTCTTCAAAGATGGTGGATATTCAGATTAAGATTACCTTTAAAAGAGAAAGATCTCTCTGATGACCACGGTGGCTATGAGTTCCAGGAGACACCTCTGTCTGGATGTTTAAGGAACATCACTACAAGCCAAATATCAAACTAGTTGTCACCTCATCCATTGCTAACAGCTATCTAGGATTATTAAAGCAGAACACTGTTTAGGTAAAGATATAAGAAACCCATCCAGGCTTGTTCAACTCAAAGCCTGTACTTCAAAATTTAGTACTATAAAGCAGTCAGTGAAATGAGTCAATGAGATTGGGTGGTAATTGTCATCTTGGGCTACCACCAACGGTAGAGCAAACTTCTGTCTTACTGTGAATTGGTCAGAGATGTTTCCCAGTGCTCCCCACCTTCCATCTCTTACTGCTCTGTCCCTATCCCTGTGGCTCAATGGCTCCATGTCTCCTAGTTTACCACTTGTTCCATTCAAATAGATCCAGATTCTCAGTTGACTTTCTAGATACAAAAGAATGTTCCACTAGACAATTAATGGCTTACCAAGCAGCTCCTTCCTGACATAAACAAAACTATTATTTTCTTTTTGAGATCGGTTTTACAAATATCTTTAAAATATATTTTGAAAAAATTTCTTTGAGATACAAAGAAACACATTACTAATAGTACAAAGGAAGAGTGACATAATATAGGGGTGAGATTTGTAAAAAGTGCAATTCCCTTTTATACCTATATTTATAATATGAACTGCACATACTTGTAGTGAGGAAGCAAACTTAACCCCATAGGTTAAAAGGTGTTTTGAGTGCAGAGAAAAGTTACCATTCTTGATATCTTTAGAAGCTTGGCATTTTTTAGCGCTGTGCATTGCATATGCTCTCACTTTAAGATGTCTGTTTATCATTATTTATGGCCTTTCCCATTGGAAATGATGTAACTCTCCCAATATTGAGGTTACTCAAATTAAATAAATTTGCAAATTATTACAGTTATTGCAAGCAAGGTGAGCTATAAATACTATACTTACAGTTTAAGAAGTCAAGCAGTAGCAACAAATAACTTTGCCCTTTTATTTCCCATATTAAGAAATAAAACTATGTTATCCATTGTTAGGTTTTAGATTTAGTATCTATTAATTCCAAAAAAGACAGTACTATTGCCAAAACTGTTGATCAGATGGATATTAAATGAACTTCTCTCAATTGTGTCTTTCAATTTGAGAAAGTATGGCCTCATGAGTGTCATTATAAAGGGCACCTTTAATTTCATTTCCCATATCTTCTTAGTATTTACATTAGTAACGTTGCACCATAATTGTATTTTATAAAACCCAAGACTCATTTAAATGCTAGAAAACTATGCCAAAGGGATCTCATTTACCTCTGGCTGTGCAGGGGATAGAGTTATACAACCCCTATTAATACTAATGGGATTTTATGAATAAAACCTCAAGAATACAGAGAAAAATGTATCCCAAGAAGGACATGAAATGAAGACAATAGGCTCACTAGAGCAAAACTAAATGACAGTTTGATTTTCTGAGCTAATACCTCATAAAAATAGAAGTCACTTATACTTAAAATCACTTAAGAATAGGCATTTCTTTAGTAAAAATTCACATATCTCTCAGGCAACTTATATAATTTGAACAAAAAACACTTTTTATTATTGGCAATTACCAATGGATTTAAAATATGTAATAACCTGAAGACCATTTATATTGTAGTCTAGTGACTTGTAATTGTCATTGAATGAATATTTCAATGATAAAATACATTTTTAGAAATAAATCACCATGAAATTATATATAGTTTTAATACTACACATTAAATTGTAACATCTATGTAAGCTTCCACAGATAGAAGTTTGAACAAATCATATGAATACTTTCATATGATTTACTGAAAAATGGCATAATTACTTTTTAAATATGGTGGCAATCTTTTTAAACTAAATCTTAATTATACAGGCCTTGCATATCAGGTTCTGAAATTGGTTATGTTGAACCAGTTAAGATTTAAACTTTTTATATAGTTGATTTTATTTATGCTCTTCTCAGTATAGAACTAAACTATTTTCATGAAACAATTGAGATAAGTTCCACAATGGATTTCAGCATTTAATTATTTTAAAGAGTAGTCTTTTTATATACTAAAAATTGAAGTATAAATGCATTTAATCTCAAATATATGCATACTAGTATAATCATATTGCATCGAAACTGGTTTTATATAAATTTACATAGCCTTTTTTGTAAATTATATTTTCAAAATATATCAATTAAAATGACATTTGATAGAGAATACCTTTTACTAAAAAAAGTTTGACTCAATTTTTTCTCAAATAATAATTTATCAAATTTGTAGGAATATGTGTAGAAGTTTTTCCTCTTTAATTTGCCATTATGTGATAGGGGTTCACTGCATAAAACACTTCAATTTTTAAATATTATATTTATAACAGATTAGTAAACAATTTGTTAAATGGGTCAAGTGCAGAACAATTTTATTAAAATATATCTGTAAAGATGAAGTTTTAAAACCTCCTAAATGACAACAATAACAACAAGAAGTCAAAATATTTCAATTGCAATAATATAATACACACATATCACATTTTAGGTCTGTATTTTTTGGTTATTGTTTGAACTTTTGAAGAATAAATGGAACTTAACACTAATGTCTAAATTGAGTTTGCTAAGATTCATTATAATACTTATTGATTTGTTTTTTAATATGAGGAAGCCAGTATGAGGAGGACTAGGATATCAGATGTCATCTGGAGCCACCATTCACAGAATGCTTGCATTTAAAGCTCAAAATTTGATGACACCAAGTCATTTCACACCCTAACTTTTCATGGGCCAAACACGTGAACGGTACTACAAATTCAAGGGGAACAAAAAAGCTTCATATATAAAATGTCATTGTTAAAACACATATTAATTGATACGTCCAGTAGTGTAGTGAGAGGAGAATTGGTTTTAGAGTCAGACAGCTTAGATTTGAATCTTAGATTTGGCACTTAGTTCTGTGTCACCTTAAGTAAATTACACTTGCTGAGCTTCAGTTTCCTCATCTTGTATATTGGATGAATAGTATCTACAAGTTACTATATAAAGAGCTTATTTGTTAAAATTCTTTTGCTTAGTAGGTGAGCAATACATAACAATTATTATTGAAGCATGTGCTCATTGCACACAGTAGTGGATAGCTGCTGGATATCTCCACTTCCCTTATGAGGCCAATACACAGTAAATTAAAATCAGTCCAATATAAATCTACCAAGTCTAATATATTTTACCTTTATTTGCTACCTCTAAACTACCATTGATTTATTTAAAAAGATGAATACCTGATTCGCCATCACCATACAAGGCAACCAATCCCTTTCTCTTTATGTTGTCTGGACCAGATTTCCCACCCTGGTTTAGAATGGCACCTCAGATAGCAAAAGGAATAGCCATTTATCCTAAAACTCCCTGGAGACTACACTTGGTGTGACTGAATGAAGTACTCATTACACCCAAGCTATTGAAACAAATGCCTATCAAGAGTATAATAGAAAAAAAGAAAAACAAAAGAGTGAGAGTGATTCTCTACTGCTTCAGTACTTCTTACCCCACCTCCCCCAACAAAGATAGCTCATTCTTGAACCTGAGACACCTTATCCTTTCACAGTCCAAGTGTGCTTGCTTGAAGTTAGATAGTTATTCCCCTTGACCTTTGGCTTACCCACTGTTCAGTTGCTTCCGAGCTCTTTCCATGAGAGAAACCAGTACATTGGGTCTGCAGTTCACATTGTTTAGATCAACAGATTGCACTCAGCAGCGGTCTCAGCCTGTTCCCAAGGCTGCATGCATACGAGTCCAACCTCACTTAAGGTCATCGCCACTAATGTCAGTTGATGAACATAAGAACATCTCCCTATATTTCTTGTATCAGCATTCCTAATCAGCTTTATAATTTCTAAGCCCATTTCATTATAAGCAGGGAGCCTTTTTGTTGTTGTTTTGGTTCAACTGTTTTTTGAAGCCTTGTGTGGAACTCTGAAATAACAGAAGGAAATAAATAATGCTATGTATAAAACTTTATCTGCTTTTCCTTCTGAAGAGATTGCTTTACAAACAAAATTCTCCAGCTTTCTCATGAGCCTTATTTTCCTTCTTTCCCAAGGACAGATAATCATAACAATATTCTTTAAGAACTCCCCACCATACTCTCTTTGATGTAGAAAACAGTCCAGCTGCAATTTATTCCCACTTCCTTTTATCTCCAGGGAAAAGAAAATGCTGGCTGGTTTACCCTAGTCCTAGCTTTTATCAGAGGGGAAAAAAAAAGTACCCTAAAGAGTGGAAAAGAATGCTGCATATGCTGAATGCTGATGCAAGAATCTGTCTGGGCCTCCTAAGTATTATACATGATATATTTATTTTACAGAAATCTGTAATAACCCTAAACTGGTTGTTAGATTCACTAGAGTAGGCATATTTTCTTTACTGTGAAAATTGTAATGCAAAGAACAAGATGATGACATCTGTTATCAGGTAGTCACTGTTTGCTTCACAGAGATCATTACTGCTTATAAAGGTATAGTCACTGGTAGCCTGAACCAGAGTCATATAAGCAAAGCTGTGAAAGGGGTAAACAGTTGCTGTGTGCATTAGCAGAGCAATGGATGATGACACTTGGTGGGAATATCCAAGTCGTAGGCCAGTGGTGTAGTAGCAATAAGTGTAAGCAGTAATACAAATATAATAATCTGCTAGGTTATCATCTTTTCAATTTAGCAATCATTCTCAGTGATGCATTATGGATATAACTATTTTTCCATTTTTATTTGTATTATCTCTAACACAAAAGTATTGCACATGCTTCATCATAAATCCAATCAATATTGAAGGATATAACACGAAAATGAAAGTCTACTTCCCTCCTATTCAGACTTTATAAGAGTCTCCTTTTAGGTTTTCAGATAATTATCTAAATAACTGTAAATATTGTATCTACATCATCTGTTTATAAATTTTTGAGTACGAATCTACTCCTGCCAGTAAGTTGTTACTTACCTTATTACACTGCCATTCTTTCCTTGTACTCCTCCAAGTCCTTGCTAACAATATATATACATTTTCATGTTTATTCTAACACTTATATATGCGTACAGAACACTGAAACTTCTATTTCTTTATTTAAATGTTAAGAGCATGTCTTGGCTTTTGAAGAAATGAGGGAGAAGGAAGAAGCATTTTGAATTGACCTATTTTACCTATAGTTTATTAATACACTTGCTTCCTTATTTCCTTGTGTGCTCTCTAAGCAGCCACTTCAATTTATGCCTAATGTCCTCTCCCTACTTAGTTACACAGAGCACATTTTAAAGACTTTTTCTTTTTTTTTTTTTTTTTAGAAATGCAAAGGATTTTTATTTCAATTTGTATCCATTGCATTTTAGGCCAGCTTCACCAATTATTCTTTTGCTTTTCTAGGTTAGGCCCTCTGTTTCTTGGATGCCTTGCACCCCTTAAAACAGCTACAATACTTTCTAGGAAAATATGACAGAGAACGTCTGTGAATGAAACAATGTCTGAGTCTTACCTGCCCAAATTAGGTTTGTTTTACTCTCAACCTGATCAGTGATTTGCCTGATAATCCTGTTGTTCTATGTTTAGCTTGTTCATTTGTTCATCTTGGCCCTGTTTTTTTTGCTGTTTTTCATGTCTTTGGCTGTCAATTCAGGTTTATCAATGAATACGTATAAGGTACGTATTCTTTCTAGCAATGTATTTTATAATTATTAAGATTTGATATTTTCATATCCTCCATGTAGAAACTCAGTAGCTTTTAAATTCTTATTTATATCAATATATGTGTTTCATGACATGTACTTTGTCATTGTAAGATATTGTAGAAACATCATATTGTTTTATAAAGGTTTGGACTATAACTTTCTTTCCATTTCCACTAGGCCTACACCCTGTTATCAATGTCCATCACTTTCTGCAGCGATTTCATAGTAGCCACTTCAATGGTTTCTTTGCCACCAGCCAGCATCAATTTATTTAAAATTAGAAAATAGCCATTTTAGAAAATAATGCATTGAACCTGCCACGTCCATTTCTAAAGTGAAATAAAGGGAGCAGATCAGAAATGCCCTCTACTTTTCACGTTAACTTAGGTATCACTGGAATCCCTTGCACTACATTAGTAAAAACATCACCAAGGGTTATTGATCTGAGAAGAACGTGTCATTGTTTAAGACAATTTTCTGCCAACATGGTTATAATGGGGAATTCTGACTTTAAAAACGAAAACCTGCTTATTGGGAAAGCTATTGCTTAGCTGTCTAGTAGCCAGTTGTTCTCCATTAAAAAGAAGTGGAGAAAAAAACTAGATACTTAAGTGACTTCTTAAATGAATTTGGTTCCTAGTAGGGGGCTGTTATAATTACCCTGTTTAGGGTGTTCCATTAGAGGACTGTAGAATTTTACTTAGCCCTATTTCCAAAGTAGTTTTTGGAGTTTAGAAGTAGAATACCTCAATAAGTATTGTTCTCACTGGGAATTGTTCCAGTTCTACCTAAGCTTTCATGTAAGGATAGGATTTGGGAAAGACTGAATAAGATCATCTTTTTAAATCTTCTTCTTGATTTGAAACAGTTCAATGTATTCCAGAGGTGTATTATTGTGAAAGAAATTCTAAATAAACTTTCTTATTGTGCCTTGTTTCTGAGATTTCTAAAAATATCTTAGAATTTTATATTTTGAATGAATCCAAGCTGGAAAATACTCTTCAGGATATTATTCAGGAAAACTTTCCCAACCTAGTAAGGCAGGACAATATTCAACTCCAGGTAATACAGAGAACACCACAAAGATATTCCTCAAGAAGAGCAACCTCAAGGCACATAATTGCCAGATTCACCAGGGTTGAGATGTTGGAGAAAATACTAAGGTCAGCCAGAGAAAAAGGTCAGGTTACCCACAAAGGGAAGCCTATCAGACTCACAGTAGATCTCTCAGCAGAAACCCTATAAGCTAGAAGAGAGTGGGGGCCAATATTCAACATCCTTAAAGAATTTTCAACCCAGAATTTCATATCCAGCCAAACTAAGCTTCATAAGTGAAGGAAAAATAAAATCTTTTGTGAACAAGCAAGTACTCAGAGATTTCATCACCACCAGGCCTGCTTTACAAGATCTTCTGGAAGAACCACTACACATAGAAAGGAACAACCAGTATCAGCCTTTCCAAAAATATACCAAAAAGTAAACAGCACCAACATAATGAAGAATTTACATCAACTAATGGGCAAAACAGCCAGCTAACATCAAATGGCAGTATTCAACTCACATATATTATTATTAATCCTAAATTTAAATAGACTAAATCCCCCAATCAAAAGACACAGCCAAAACCCATAGGTATGCTGCATCCAGACCCATCTCACATGCAAGGATACACAAAGACTCAAAGGGATGGAGAAAGATTTACCAACCAAATGGAGAGCATAAATAAATAAATAAATAAATAAAAAGCAGGAATTGCAACTCTCACCTCAGATAAAATAGACTTTAAAGCAAAAAACAAAGATCAAAAGAGGCAAAGAAGGACATTACATAATGGTAAAAGGATCGATGCAACAAGAAGAGCCAATGATCCTAAATATATACGCATCCAATACAGGAACACCCAGATACATAAGACTTATAAAGAGACATAGATTCCCACTCAATAATAGTGGGAGACTTAAACATCAATATTAGATCAAAGAGACAGAAAATCCAGGACTTGAACTCAGATCCAGAACAAGTAAACTTAATAAACATTTATAGAACTCCCCACTTTAAATACACAAAATATACACTCTTATCAGTACCACATCACACCTACTTACAGGTTTAAATGAAATATTGGTTGGCTGCTTGTTATTTTCTTCCCTCATTTTTTCCTGTCTCCATTATTAAGCACAATTATTGGCATAAAAGAGGTTTTCAATACCCATTTTTAGACTGCATTCTAGCCTGGGCAATAAAGCAACACTCCTGTTCTCTCTCCCTCTTCCTCTTCCTTTCCTTCATTCTCTTTTTTTTTCTTTTTTCAAAAAAAAAATATATATATATATATACTGAAATAGTGACAAAGTGGCAAGTTAAATTCAAAAGATACTATCAATGAAATTATTCCCCAAGTTTGGTTTTTAAAAGGAGGAGCCCAATAATCCTAAACCACTCTGCAAGACTCTTTGAAAGGAATAACCTAAGAATCAAAACTCCTAGGATCTTTTTTTTAAAAGTGTTGGGCTGACCAAAATTAAAATGATCAAATAGGGTGAATCCACCAATACGTGGCTTCAAAAGGATTTTCCTCATATATATTAAAAAAAAAAAATCACTCACACGAACACACTGTGATAGGTCCTATGTCTAGAAATGTATGCCACAGTAATGAGCTTTCTTCCTTAGCGCCTCCATGATGGGTTTCGCTAGGTAAGATTTTCCTTAACCGTTTATTTTTAAGTAGAGGAGTTTTTCAGGGAAATACGAGAAGCATAGACGCCACAAGGGACAGAGAAAAAAAAGAATTTTATATTTTGATATCTATTAGAATTATATATGTAACATTAATCAATCCAACATCTTTTACATGCTCCTTCTTCCTGTAATGACAACTGATTTTCATGAGGGATCTGCTCTTCCCCACACCAGCAACATGCAGGGCTCCAATCTCACAGTCTCTTGACCCGATTGAGGTTACATAAGCTGTTGAGAACATTCTTCCTCTCTGGAGCAGCATTCATTATGTGATCAGAATCTCTCCCTGGAGTTTTCCTAAATCCTCTCTGGTTACAGATTCATGTCTATGAACTCAAAGCATGTCAGTCCAAGAGACTGAAGATGGTACTCAGAAAGAAGAAACACAAGGTTAAAAGCTAATGTGAAAATGGTCAGCTGTTGCTAGGCCTCTCTGGTTCTCCAGTTTTTGAAGTCTCTTTGCTTCCTGGCTCATTCCTGAGCTTCTCTTGCATGAATTCTCCTTGTATACCACCGATAAATCTTAAATTTTCTAAAACTGGTACGATTTTCAAATATAGACTCTTCTGATATGGGAATAATACTGCCATGGCTTTTCATATGGAAAGATGTAGCTTTCCATATGAGAAGAAAGTGCATGGTTTTAGGATGCAGGTCTATATTGACTAGAGTGCAGACTGCAGTCAATGTATACTGACCATAATAGACTTATCTATTGAAAATCTGCTAACAATTATTTTAAAGAAAAATATATCTCAAAATACTTACAACTAGAGGCTCCCAGAAACGTCACTAACTATATATGTTGTAAGCAGTGTGGAAGCAAATAATGAAAGCACTATTATGACTATTAAGATGATTACATTTAAAAGTCAAAGAAGTCAGTGATTTTGATATAACCAGAGTGATGTGGAAAAATAATTGAGGCACTTGACTGAAACCTGAGGCCATGAAAATTAGAATTTTAATTCTATACGATAAAGACTGTATCAGATAGTAAATAGTATTACAGGTGCATACTGACATGAAGAACATGAGGGGGGACACACACACACACACACACACACACACACGGGAAGAAAGACTAAATACCATGGAAAAATAGGAGAAAACGTACCAATCATTAGCATTGACATATCCCTGAGATATCATATTATTTATTACATGTTACTTTTGGAGAAAAATTTTTTAGTCTTCAGTAGGGCATGGGAAAGTGAGTCCATAAACCTAGTTGTGCCCAAAGCAGAAACAAAGACACTGCACTCATAAAATTAATTTATTTCAGCATTCTCATTTTATTTAGCAGATGGGAAATTATGTGTAATTCCCTAATTCCCAATCCTTGCTCAGTCTCTTGCCTTTTCCTCAACCTTGAGTATACCTTGGTGTCTCCCAGTCTACAGGGTTCCTTCAGGCCACCTGGGTCTATGTCTCTTGCATTGCATCATCTGCAGCATACCTGACACCTGTGAATCTTTGGGAAGACATTGCCCTGAGGTTCCACCATTTCTTCATGGCAATGTCAGTAAGATCCCTTGTCATGGAACCCCCAACTCACAACCCTACACACACTCTCGGAATCTCTCTTTTATCTATCCAAGAAAAGCCTTTTTATTTATTTTAAACATGAAATCAGTCTTATACTGAAACCTACATTTACAAAAAAGTAATTTTAATTTAAGAGAAGAGACTTTTTGTGTGCTAGGTTCCATAATTCTTAGATGATCTGTGAAAAAGTAACTATCATAATACATTGCTAGCATTTAAAATTTGTTTTAGCAGATATTTATTGAGTGCCTACCGCTAAATTAAAATTATGAGAGGCCATCATTTTGGATGAGCTCCTACACTAAGCCCAACAGACCAGGCCAAACCAGAATAAAGTCACCTACACTAGGTGCCAAGTCATCAGACTGAACTTTGAAATGGGCTAGTTTAAAAAACAAAAACAAAAATAAAACAGGAGATTCACAAAAACCAATAGAACGAGGCTCATTAATCTGAACCAGCCTTATAAGTTAGCCCCCTCTGTTTTAACTCTGTAAGGAAGAGGTACATTCACTTTTTATCTTATTTCTGTTTCTTTAACTCTTTTCTGGCTCTGAAGTTCACCTCCTCTACTCTGCTTACCAGAAGGCCTTTTCTAAATCTTTTAATGAGATACTGACCATTTAATTAATTACTAATGAAATGCAATTATATCTTTAAATTAAATGTTGAAATTTTATTTCTTAATGCTACTATTCTAACAGTAAGGATAGACAATAAACAAAGGAAACAATAAGTAAATAAATCATGTAATGTGTTAAAATGCAGTAGGTGTTATGACAAGAAATAGAGCATGTAAAGGGAAGTGGATAGGTAAATTTCCACTTTAATAGAGCGGACATGATGGGCACAAATGACCAAAAACTTGAAAAAGGAAAGTCACAGGTTTATCTGGGGAAAGTAATTGCGAGGTGAGGAATCTACCAAAAAAGGGTCTAAGGAAGGAAAATTTTTGGTGTGTTTGAGGAGCAGCAAGAAACAGTGGCTGAAGCTGAATAAACTAAAAGAAGAGGAAGTAGCAGGTGAGATAAGAGATATACTGAGGGCCAGATCATGAATTGCCTTGAAGGCCATTGTCCTAAGGATTTGGCATTTACTCTGAGTGAAATGGGAGCCATTGGAAAGTGTGGATTATTTCTTAAATCCTTTAAAACACATAGTTAACATAGTGCCCCCCTAATTTATTTGTACACACAGTTGCCCATTTCAGAAGGAAATAAAAAAGGAAAATGAGAAAGTATTTTAAAAGTTAACAAAAATTCAAGGAACTCCTAAAAGGATTACATACCACCCAGTCCTTTTTTTTCCAAACTTAGAAGGTAAGGGAATACTATAGCACTTCTGAGCAACTCCAAGAGAGGAAGCTATATGTTGTCCCCAGATGGGATTTTCAAAGGGCTCCAGTGCAGGCTGAGTCCTTCTGCCAAACAGCACACTCATTGGGTTTCAGGTGTTTACCCTTAGCATCAGAATCAGCTGGCAAATGCAAATGAGACTCACTATAGGTAGTACACTTAGTAGTGCTCTGTGCAATATCATCAAAATCATGGCGTAAGATGTTTAGCATCAAAGGGTCCAGAGTATTTGGAATATTTATAAATATATGAATAAAGTAACAATCTGGAAATTATGTTCAGCATATATATTTTTATTTCCAGGCCTGGTAAATGAGAAATAGCCATTTTAGAAGAAGAATTATAATTAGTGGTTCATAGTCATTGCTTTGTGTCGTATCTGTATTTGTGTGAAATATATAAGGAATTTTAGCTAATTGTAAAATAGTTATATGTTTATATTTCTGCACTTACTGAAGAAACTGAGCTACTATTTGTTATTGCAGCTGTTATTTTATTCCTAAAATTAAAAAGTTGAGAAAGAAAAAAATGTAAGCCATTTTGTCTAGCATTTGTTTTAGCAGTTCTTCTAATATTGTATTTTAACAGAATTTAAATCATCTTATCTCCAACTAAATTGTAATGGCCTCAAAATAAGTTGTTTTAATAATTGTTTATATCTAGAAAAATTTCAGAAAGTCTCTGATGTTTGGTAAATGTTTAAGTTTAATTTTAGTACTACACTTATGCTTTGGAGACGTGTGAAGCATTAACTGCTTTTTCCTAGTATACTGCCATTTCCTAAGGATAGTATAAATCTGAGAAATCCACTATATATATATAT
>NW_016107345.1:5907288-5919893 GCF_001604975.1 Cebus imitator
AAAAAAAAAAAAGGAGCAAAATGGTTTAGAAAAGTATTGAAGATGTCTTCTAGATACAAAAGGGTAAAAGGAAGTCAAATAACAAACACAAGTACAAAAATAAAGAGTACAAGTCAATTGCATTTTGCTGATAAACGTACAGAATTGTTGATGGTCACCTATTCATGGAAAAATTGACTTGAGTGGTTTCTGGGAAAAAAAATAATGTTTTAAGTGATTCATCTTTTATTTAGCAACCGAGGAAGGTAAAAATAAGTTCTATCTTGAATTTGAATGCAACATTTCTCTCATCTACTGAAATACGTTCTGTGAAGATTTCCAACCTCAAGTTGACAAACATATAACAATTCTATGAAACATATTGGTGAGTGGCACCTTACACAACTCTCTTTGCTTTTCTATACATTTTCCTTTTCATTTTATTTACTTTACTTCCATAGAAAGTTATGAAGGTCATGATGGCAGCAACCACAATGGCTAAAACTTGCAAAGAACAATGGTCATCCAGGTCACAGAGGAAAAGTGAGATGTAATGATCTGATAAAATAGGTAAGTTACAGTTTAGAATAAAGAAAGGAACCAGATGAGATCAAGTTGTTCCAGCTCATAGCTAAATCTTCCCAGAACAGGTAACAGATACTATGTGAGTAAGCCTTCAGATAATTTCAGCCACAGCATTTGAGCCATCCCAGTATACACTGAGTGGAGCATAGAGGAGCTAATCCTTGCCAAGGCCTGCAGAGTGCACATTCACGAGAAGAACAAATGCTGTTGGTGTTAGACCACTACGTTTTGGGGAGGATTTATGCAACATTAGGTAATCAGAAAACAGAGAAACAGTGATTTGAAAGACTGTAGACTTGGCGTCAGATATGATGAAGGCCTATTAGGTACTATGCTCACTACCTAGGTGATGAGATTATTCATAGTCCAGAGTTAGAGATATCACACAATATGCCCATGTAACTAATCTGTACATGTATGCTCCGAATGTAAAATAAAACTTGAAATTTTAAAATTATGACATATAAGGCATTTTTCGATAAAAGAAAACAATACATTGTGTTTCCAGCAGAATTTCACTATTATAAATAGTAAATGTAGTTCTTCAGGCTGCAAAAGGAACTCATATCTTTAGGAACTAATAAAAATCATTAAAAATTGGCTGAGCGCAGTGGCTCACACCTGTAATCCCAGCACTTTGGGAGACTGAAGTGAGAGGATCAGAATGTCAGGAGTTGGAGACCAGCCTAACCAAGATGCTGAAACCCCACCTCTACTAAAAATACAAAAATTAGCTGGGTCTGGTGGCGTGCACCTGTAGTCCCAGCTACTTGGGAGGCTGAGGCAGAAGAATCACTTGAACTTCAAGATGGAGGTTGCAGTAAGCTGAGATCAGGCCACTGCACTCAAGCAGGCTGGATGACAGAGCGAGAAAAAAAAAAAAAAAAAAAAAAAAAAATTAAAAATTTAAATAAATTTGACCATAAATTTGAAATTATAATATTTTTTCATGGAATATGTATGTTTCATGAATATACCATCCTTTATGGTAAAGTTATCAAAGGCATCATAATATATAACATGATGCCTTTGATAGATACACATACAAATACATAAATATGTGTGTGTTTATATATCACATTATATATATTATATTGCCTTTGATAACTATAATCTCAAAGATGATGTGAATAGAGTAAATGTACTATAAAATTAGAATATTTTCTATGTTTTACCTGAAGCATTGCAAGATTATGTATAGAAAGACTGGAAATTATGGATTTATAATAGAATCCTTTAATTGAAGAAAACAATAAAAGTCATGTGTAGCAAAAAATCTAATGGGTAAATTAAGATAGATTTCTACAAAATTAGTCAAATAAAATGAGGAAAGATACCAAAGGAATAACAGACTCAACAAATAGAATAAAAATAATAATGACATTTTAGGCTTGAATTCAGACATATAAGTAACTATATCAATTATGAACAAATTATTATTCTAGTTAAATGCAGAGATGGCCAGAACGGATAAACAAGCCCAATTCTGTGTTGTTGACATTAACTTTAAATACAGAATCCCAGGTAAACCAAAAGTACATGATACATATGTGAAAAAGTTATATAGAATCAATACTCATCATTTGTAGATTCTGTTTTTGTAAATTCCAGATCAATACTTGTAACTACCAAATCGATACTTACAATGCTTTCGTGATCATTAGCAGACATGTGCAAAGCAGCAAAAAATTGAGTTGCCTGATGCACATGTTCCCAGCTGAGGTCAAAACAAAGTGGCTCTTTGACTCCTTGTTTCAGCTTTCAAGCATAAGCAAGTGTTCTTTCGTGTTTCATTTAGTGCCACATTTTTTTATTTGTGCTTTTGTTAGCGACATTTCTGTTTAAAATTGCCCCTAGATGTAGTGCTGAATTGCTGTCTAGTGTTCTTAAGTGTAAGAAGGCTGTGATGTGCCTTAACGGAAATATATGTAGTATGTTAGAAAAGCATTCAGGCATAAGTTGTAGTGCTGTGGACCATGTGTTCAATGTTCAGGAAACAATGATGTATATTAAATATTACTAGTTAAGTAAAATTAGTTAAATTTGCATATTAGAGGTGTCTGTAACAGAAACACACATTGGACCAGGCTATTATTGGTAGTGAATGAACATTTTGCAACCATAGAACCCTAACCTTGTCTTTTCCCTAGAAGCAACAATGTTCCTTAATTTAGTGTACATGACAACTTTACAAAAAATACTTGTGAAAGTTAGAATCAACTGTACCTTGAAAAGAATAGCTTAAGAATAATGTATTGAGCATAATATCAAGAAAAGTTGACTTTAAGACAAGATTATTATCAGAGATAAATTATTAGAACACATGGGCACATAGAGGGGAACAACATACACTGAGGCCTATTGGAGGGTGGAGGGTGGGAGGAGGGACAGGATCAAGAAAAATAACTTATGAATAGTAGGCTTAATACCTGGGTGATAAAATAATCTACACAACAAACCCCCATGAAACAAATTTGTAAACTGTAAATTTATCCTTGAACTTAAAAGTTACATAATAATAAATGATTAAAAAAGAAAAGAATAAACCTTCCATAAATATTTGTCAACAATTTTTTATATCTCATTGATAATTACAGCGGATCATTTTGTAAAGCAATAGCCACCCTCCAATAGGCCTCAGTGTATGTTGTTCCCCTCTATGTGCCCATGTGTTCTAATAATTTATCTCTCACTTACAAGTGAGAACATGTGGTATTTGATTTCATGTTCTTACATTATTTTGCTAAGGATAATAGCCTCTAGCTCTATCCATGTTCCTGCAAAGGACCTGAAAGGACATGATTCTTTTTTATGGCTACATAGTATTCCATGATGCCTATGTGCCACATTTTCTTTATCTGGTCTATCATTGATGGGCATTTAGGTTGATTCCATGTATTTTCCATTGTGAATAGTGCTGCAATGAACATATCATTAAAATGGCCATACTAGCTAAAGCAATGTATAGATTCAGTACTATTCCTGTTAAACTACCATTGACATTCTTCACAAAACTAGGATAAACTATTTTGAAATTCATATAGAAAGATGAAAGAGCCCAAATAGCCAAGGCAATCCTAAGCAAAAAGAACAAAGCTGGAAGCATCATGCTACCCAACTTCAAACTATACTACAGGGCTACAGTAACTTAAAGAACATTGCTACTGGTATAAAAACAGACCATAAACAATAAAAATAAAGTTTATTTAAAATGTATTCACAGTATAAATGCAATAGAATATTACTCAGGCTTAAAAAGAAATAAAATTCTGACACATGCTACAACATGGATGAAACTTGAGAATACAATGCTAAGGGAAATAAGCCACAAAAAGACAAATATTGCATGATTTCATTTATATAAGGTACTTAGAGTAGTTGAAATCATGAAGAGAGAAAGTAGAGAGACAGCTGTCAGAAACTGGGGAGCATTGTGTAATGGGCCAGTATTATTTAAAGCATATAGAGCTTCAGTTTTGTAAGATTAAAAAAAGTTCTGGACATAAATAGCGGTGATGGTTGCACAACATTATGAATGTAATATTACTGACACTTAAAAATAGTTAAGATGGCAAAGTTTATAGTATGTATTTTGCTACGAAAAAAACAAAAAACAAAACAAAAAAAAACAGTTGAAAGGGATTATGTACCGTGACACGCACAGGGACAAAGTTATTACAACTGAATATTCAAAGTGTCTATTACTGCATTTTGGAGCATATTTCTGATGAGAGAATTCCATCCTGTGCATCAAGGAGAAGTAACTCCTCTGCTTACTGTTTTATACATCTGCTTATTAACTATAATTTATGACTCCATGCATCTCAAGTTTGTTTCTTATCCACTGCCTACAGTGTTCCATTGCCAGGCGATGTGACACATTTTCATCTATGGCACCTATTTTGTCATAATATCACAAGTCGTAGCAGGTGAAAATAGTATTTCTGGAAGTCATGCCTACATGTGATGAATTTTAATTACTCACCTATACAGGAAAGTGTCTGTGAACCTCGTAAGTATATCCCACCAAACCCAAACCAAATTATCCTCAACTTACTTTGCCTTTTGTTAGGGTTGACAACACCAGACAGGAGGGGTGGTGAAACAGAGGGACACCATAATGGGAAACAAAATCAATCTTAGCCAATTATTGTTAAATATCCTAATTTACACTATTTTAAAAATATCTTTATGAACATATTAGCATTCTTGTAGTGCCCACCAACATTTTTTCAAAGGGGCCTTTTCATGCAAGCATTCTTAAAGCTTAAGCTTCATTAATTATACCCCCTTGCCCCTAATCCACTTCTGATCTTGCAAAACTAGAAAATTATTTCCATGTACTGTAAGGTCATGAAAGCAAAATGCCACGGAACTCAAATACACAAGATAAGTGAAAATAGACTGTTGTCTCTAAGAAATACCTTCTCCTAGAAGATAAGACTGTGAACCAACTTAGTAACTTACTAATTGAAACTTACTCATTAAGAATCTTTTAAACACCCTTTTCTTACTATGCACATGGTCCTGAAACTAGTATATCATAAAGTTTGCTCAATACAAACCCGTTTCTCACCTTGCAAGACCTGCCTAAAAACCACCCAGTCCAGAATTTGAAGCTCTACAATATTCTCCCTTGATTTCCCCTTTTGAGACATGGCCAAAAATTCTATCAAGGTGGTGGTCTCACTTGCTGAAATGAAACTTATAAGTTTGGTTTTGCTTGACCAGTAAGGTTTCCTGGTGGACTTTCAGGGAGCCTTAATCCATTCATGAGGGATTTTCCCTCATAACTCAAGCACTTCTCAATAGGCCCCATCTCCACCACTGAGGATGAAATTTGAACACGAGATTTGGAGGAGACAAACATCCAAACTATGGCACAGTATGAGACATAATTACAGTTTTAAACTCCTACTCAAATCTTTAAGAATCATTCAAAAGGTGTCTATATTAAAACTGAATTATGACTAAAAAATAATGTTCTTACTCTCAAAATAATGAAGTCACTTCATGCTCTGATGAAATGTAGCTTCAATAAATACAGAAAAAAAAAAGTAACCTGGAGTTATCTTTAAAGGGCTTAAGCCATTTTAATTAAACATTAAATTTTTAGAGTTGGAAGCAATTAGTTTTGGTAAGTTATTTGTATACCAAAAAATAGAATTCACAAACTGAAATTATTTAAAGGTCAAGCATAACAGGCATCAGTTTATAAGTACTAATTAGTGTTTTACCAGAGATTGCATGAGAATATTTATGGATGCAAAACTGAATAGTAGAGATTGAAAATAAGAAGTGTGGGTAGATTTAATAATTTATTACTCTCACGCTAATCAGGATTTCTGACTCTTTCATCTCTCAAACACAATTAAACAGTCTTTCTTTCCTCCCTATTCTTCTTTACTTCTTTCCCCAGTGAATTAGACTGTTGACATAACTTTTAATGAATTTATCTTAATAATTAAGAGGGAAATTATAATTGAAAGGGGAAATAATATTCAAGTTAAATTAAAATGACTTTTATGTGTTTATATACCACACATTATTTTTTGTCAATGAAGTACTTCGTTTCAGAAAACAATAGGTTCTCTAAATACAGTTATTTTATTAGATTCATTATTCCACCAGGTCTTTCTTTCAGCATGACAGTTGCTTTTGTACTTAAGGTCATTTGCATATATAATTTTTTAAATTGAGATAATTGCAGTAGCATCAAGAAGATTATCTTAAAATCCTTTAGGAATTATTTCATTTGTGTAGCCCAATACGCTGACATCAATCTCATGATGTACAAATACAATAGGTACAAACAAAAGCATAATATTCAGATACTGCTTTCTCCAAAGGATGGTAGAAATTGGGATCTCAGAGAAACTGTTTCTAATTATAAAGGGTAAAGGTGCTTTGGGGGAAATGAAAGTAAGGCCAAAGGAGATTTTCTGATATTTTTCTCTAGGGTCACTTGAAATAGAAGAAGAAAAACTGTAGCCAAAGATTACCAGTTGTAATTATCTCCTTTAAGAATAGTTTTAAATGTGGGGAAAAAAAAAATAAAGAGTAGACTCTACAGAAAGGTCTCATGTACTGCACTGCCACCAACACACAATTTTCTTATTATTAATATCTAACAAAAATATGGTACATTTTTACAATTAATGAACCAAAGTTAATATATTACTATTCAGTAAAGTCCATAATTCACATTAACTATGAAGTTTAGTTAATAATTACTGTGTTACATAATTCTGAGTTTCACAAATACATAGTATCATTAATTTATTCTTAAAGTATTGTACAGAATAGTTTCATTGTTGTAACAATCCCCTCTGTTTCACCCATTCATCCACTAACTCCCTCCAACTCGAGGCAACCACTGATCTTTTTAGTCTCTATAATTTATCTTTTTCATACAGTTAGAATCATAGGGTATACATCCTTTTCAAACTGGCTTTTTTCAGCAATATGATTTTAAGGTTCCTTCAGGGTCGTTTTGTTTTTTGAGGCTTTATAGTTCACTTATTTTTATTGTCAAATAATATCCCATTCTATAGAGGCGTCACAGTGCTTATTCATTCACCTATTGAGGGACATCATCTTAGTTGTTTCCAGTCTTATAAATTATGAATAAAACTGCTACAAAAATTAGTGTGCAAGTTTTGGAGGGTCATAGTTTTCACCTCAATCAAGTAGGTTGTATGGAAATAAAGTAACAGGGATACGTTCTAACAAATGTGTCTGATATGCTTTGGCTGTGTCCCCATTCAACTCTTAGCTTGAATCTTACCTCCCAGAACTTCCACATGTTGTGGAGGGGGAGGTAATTGAATCATGGGGGCTGGTCTTTCCCATGCTGTGCTATACTCATCATAGTGAATAAGTCTCACTAGATGTGATGGGTTTATCAGGGGTTCCCGCTTTTGCTTCCCTCTCATTTTCTCTTCCTGCTGCCATGTAAGAAGTGCTTTTTGCCTCCCGCCATGATTCTGAGGCCTCCCCAGCCATGTGGAAATGTAAGTCTACTTAAACCTCTTTTTCTTTCCAGTCTTTGTTATGTCTTTGTCAGCAGCCTCAAAGTGGACTAAGACAATGTCATTAGACAATTTTTCCATGACAGCAATATGGAGTATAGTTACACAAGTTTAGATGGCATAGTCTACTGCACACCCAGACTATAGGCTAGTCATTTGCTCTTAGGCAAAAATCCTGCCCAGCATGTTTCTGTACTTAATACTGTATGCAGTTACAATACAATGGTAAGCACTTGTGCCTCTAAATACATCTAAACCAAAAATAGGTATAGTATAATTGGATATTATAATCTCATCAAACAAACATCATACATGCTGTCTGTTTTTGACCAAAGTATTATGTGGTTCATGACTGTGCTTCTAATAATAATTTAATTTTCTCTGTGTCCAATACGAATCCCTCCTGTGGGTACAGTTTTGGTTTTCATGGCCTTCAAAATGCTACCCAATTAATAAGTAACCTCCATTAAATATTAAACCATGTCTGAATATTTTCAAATTTGAACGACCACATATTATTCTATAGAAGAAAACATTGAGGAGATGCTTCAGACATTGTTTCACGTAAAGATTTTTTTGAGTAACACATTGAAAACAAAAGGTATCCAAAGCAAAAAGGACAAATGAGATTATATCAAGTTAAAAAGCTTTTTCATGGCAAAGGAAACAATCATGTGAAGAGACAACCAGCAGAATGAAATAAAATATTTGCAAACTATTCATCTGGCAAGGGATTTATCTAGAATATATAAGGAACACAATCAACTCAACAGCAAAAATACCCACAAATAATTTAATTAAAAAGTGACGAAAAGTCACCTTAAACTTCACATGGAACCAAAAGAGACCCCACATAGCCAAGTCAATTCTAAGCAAAAAGAACAAAGCAGGAGGCATCACACTACTGGACTTCAAACTATACTACAAGGCTATGGTAATCAAAACAGCATGGTACTGGTACCAAAACAGAGATATAGACCAATGGCAGAACATAGGCTTCAGAGGCAACACAAAATATCTACAACCATCTGATCTTTGACAAACCTGACAAAAACAAGCAATGGGGAAAGGATTCCCTGTTTAATAAATGGTGTTGGGACAACTGGCTAGCCATGTGCAGAAAGCAGAAACTGAATCCCTTCCTGTCACCTTACACTAAAATTAACTCCAGATGGATTAAAGACTTAAACATAAGACCTAACACCATAAAAATTCTAGAAGAAAATCTAGGCAAAACCATTCAGGACATAGGCGTAGGCAAGGACTTCATGACCAAAACACCAAGAGCATTGACAGCAAAAGTCAAAATAGACAAATGGGACCTAATCAAACTCCACAGCTTCTGCACAGCAAAAGAAACAGTCATTAGAGTGAATCAGCAACCAACAGAATGGGAAAAATTTTTTTGCAGTTTACCCATCTGACAAAGGGCTGATATCCAGAATCTACAAAGAACTAAAGCAGATGTACAAGAAAAAAAACAAACAAGCCCATTCAAAAGTGGGCAAAGGATATGAACAGACAATTTACAAAAGAAGACATACATGAAGCCAAAAAACATGAAAAAATGCTCATCATCACTGGGCATCAGAGAAATGCAAATCAAAACTACATTGAGATACCATCTCACGCCAGTTAGAATGTCGATCATTAAAAAATCTGGAGACAACAGATGCTGGAGAGGATGTGGAGAAATAGTAACACTTTTACACTGTTGGTGGGAGTAAATTAGTTCAGCCATTGTGGAATACAGTGTGGCGATTCCTCAAGGACCTAGAAATAGAAATTCCATTTGACCCAGCAATCCCATTACTGGGTATATATCCAAAGGATTATAAATCGTTCTACTATAAGGACATGTGCACACGAATGTTCATTGCAGCACTGTTTACAATAGCAAAGACCTGGAACCAACCCAAGTGCCCATCGATAATAGACTGGACAGGGAAAATGTGGCACATATACACCATGGAATATTACGCAGCCATCAAAAACGATGAGTTTGTGTCCTTTGTAGGGACATGGATGAACCTGGAAGCCATCGTTCTCAGCAAACTGACACAGGAGCAGAAAATCAAACACTGCATGTTCTCACTCATAGGTGGGTGCTGAACAATGAGAACACATGGACACAGGGAGGGGAGCACTACACACTGGGGTCTGTTGGGGGGAAACAGGGGAGGGACAGCGGGGAGGTGGGGAGTTGGTGGGGGGATGGCATGGGGCGAAATGCCAGGTATAGGTGAGGGGGAGGAAGGCAGCAAATCACACTGCCACGTGTATACCTATACAACAGTCTTGCATGTTCTTCACATGTACCCCAAAACCTAAAATGCAATTTAAAAAAAGTCTGAATAGACGTTCCTCAAACAAAGAAATACAAATGGTCAACAGGTACATGGAAAAATTCTCAACATCACTAATCACTAGAGAAGTGCAAATAAAAACCACAGTAGAATATCATCTCAACCCAGTTAAAATTTCATCAAAATGAGTTAAAAATGAATGCTGATGAGAATGTGGGAAATGGGAAATGCTTGTACACTGTAGGGAGAATGCAAATTAGTGCAACCACTATGGAAAATACAATAGAGATATTTTATAAAACTAAAAACAGAACTACCATATAATCTATAAATCCAACTGCTGTGTATACATCCAAAAGAAAGGAAATCAATATATTAAAGAGATATCTGCACTCCCATATGTATTGCAGTGGTATTCACAATAATCATGATATGGAATCAACATCATCTGTATCCATCAGCAGATGATGAATGGGAAAAAAAATGCCTTACACACACACAGTGGAATATTACTGAATCATAAAAAGCATGAAATTCTGTCATTTGCAACAACATGCCTTAAGAGAAATCCTGTCATCATGCTAACTGAAATAACTCATACATAGCAACACAAATACTGAATGTTCTCCCCTATGTAAGAACTAAAAGAACAGATCTCATGGAAGTAGAGAGTAGAACGTTGATTACCAGAGACTGGAAAGAATAGTAGATGTGGAGGAATAAACAGAGGTTGGGTAATGGTTACGAAAATACAATTAAATAAAGGAAATAAGATCCAGTGCTCAGTAGCATAACAGGGTGACTACAGTTAGCAATAATATAGTGTATCTTTTAAAACAACTAGAGGAGTATTTTGGAATGTGCCCAACAAACACACATCTCTCTCTCTCTCTCTCTTTCTCTCTCTCTCTCTCTCACACACACACACACACACACACACACACACACACACACACACACAATGATTCATGTTTGAGATGATGAATATATCAATTATCCTGTTTTGATCATTGTATATTTTTTGCTTATATGAAAATATCACATGTACTACATATTTACCACAATCATTTATGCATAAAATTTTTAAAAAAAGAAATAAAATACAAATTTCCTGTTAACTTTATGGCAGCAGGTATCTGCCCAAGGGCAAATCATTTTATAGGTGAATAAAGAAAAATAAAGGTTTCTCCCTTCCTCTGCACTCAGACAACACACTCAGTTTCACATAATGTGTATGTGGTTGACTCCAGTTAATGCTTGTAAACAATCTCACAGATTGGTTATACAATGACAGATGACTTTTAACTACTCAAAACTTGTAGAAAGATGCAATGAGAATCTAAGCCTGGATCTTCTGGTTGCCTGTCCAGTTGACATGATTCTAGTTTGAAATGTTATAGTAACTTGAAAGAAAAGTGACAAAGATCAGGAATGGGATAGTAATAGGTGAAGAAAGAGTAAAAATATTTACAGAAAGGATCAGCAAGACTTGATTCACTGAATTAACCAGATGCAAACGACAAATGGAATTATAGGGATAGAAAGAACAACAAAAAGGAAGCCATATAAACAAGATGCAGTATGGTAGAGGAAGGTGTTTCCTTTTGCTCCAGATTGTACTATAGTTAATCACACATAAAGCATGCTTCAGTCGATGAGTATTTTTCACATGACATACATTTTTATAATTTATCATACAGTATGAAGAATCCTTAAAAATAACATAAAATCACACCAACCCTACATAAAGTAAAGGCCTTTTAAATGTGTAATTTAGTTAAAACTACTTCAGTTGAGGAGAGGCTTTATGAATATAACAAGTACAAATCATAAAAGACCGTATTTCAAATACAACTAGCAAAAAGAAGAATCTGTACATCACGTATTGCTTCACAATAAAATAGTTTGATTAAATGCAATCTTCAAATTTAGTTGAAAAGATACAGCTACTGACTGGGTAGAGCTAGTGTAATTTGCTAAAGGGAGACTCCTTTTCTTCTCTAATTAACATTAATCTACTCTAAGACTCTTTTGTTCTATGGAGGACACCATATTGTAAGTAATTCATCTTCTCCCTCAGTCTGATGATGTATTACATTAATACATCATTAAAGAGACAGCTTTCAGAAATGATGTATTAGCATAACACATCACTGGAGAAATAGTGAAGATGCATAACTCATTACAGTTCATGCTAGTCCTTGCAGAAGGGGACTTATTTTGTTGAATGAGTTTCTTAAATGTGAAGGACCGCAATAGTGGCACATCTGACCACTAATAAATTATACCAAGTAGTTAAAAATTAAAACATACCAAAAAAATTAGCAAAATGTGATCAATAGAATTTTGTCTTTGATAGGAGTCAAATACTACAGAAGGATTCTTCTTAAAACTGAGGAATGAAGGCAATGAAACTGAAATAATTTTCAAATCTCTCTAATTTACTACCTGTCATTCTTTAACAGGATTTAGATGAAGAAAACATTGCTTTTCCAATTCTATTTCTTTAACATCACTAATGTGTCATATTTCTAAATCTCAGGCCTTATGTAGAAATCCTTCACATAAAGATAACATAACTTACTACTATTTGCATTACTAAGAAGTAAAATATAGCACTGTAGAAATACCCTAGAAATGTAAATTAGCTTAGCTTGACCTTTATAGAGTTAACAAGGCAAGGTTTTTTTTTTTTTTTTTTTTT
>NW_016107345.1:5920038-5982917 GCF_001604975.1 Cebus imitator
GTCCATGTGTATATTCCTTCCATTGTATGACTCTCATTTTCCTGTCCACTGGTCATCAAAGGCTTTTATAAACTGCTAAATTGCTGCCTGCTTTTACATGGTCAAATGCAAATAAAGTATAGGAGAATAAAACCACTATATTCCCCCTTCTTCTCTGTTCAGTTGCTGTCTCCCTTTCTCTGTCTCTCTCTCTCATGCTCATGCATGGATACCCTCTCATTCTCATTTTCAATGATAAATTCGAACTTTAAAGTTGGATAGCAATTGTAAGTTATAGTTGAATCACAAATATTTTTCTGAAATAAAGAATCCAATTTTACTTGGTTTAGTTTTACCTTGGCAAAAATAAACGTATATAGAACCTATCAAAGTTGGAATGACCAGTTTTGCTTGGTGAAATGTTTTAAAGCAACATTATAAATTAAATAAAAATTTAGATTCATATAACCACTCCTTGGAATTGCTTTATAAACTATTATTTATCATGGTTCAAATGAAAAAATAATGTTTTATGACAATTTATAGAAAAGTAATATTTACTCGTATCACTGTTCTGCAATGCTTACAAGACACCATTAGATCCATATGATGCACATTAAGGCTCCAATATGACCTACCTCATTCACATTTTATGAACTATGTAAGAAAATCACTTAATTGGCAATTCTGAAACAGCCATAAAATTAGAGTTCAATACAGTTAGTGCCATTATAAATATGCATGTTTCTAAGTATTTTATTTCATTTTAAAAAACAAGAGATTGATGGACTTTCATTACATTTTTTTGAAAGCATTTCCTTTAGAGAAATCGATAGGAGAGAATTTTCAGTGTGCCTTAGAAAATCCTTGCTGGGCTCTTAAAACAAAATGTGCTTACAATCTCCCCTCCAAATTTTTTGAGACTTACCTCTTTTGAAGTGCCTTTCGGTGTGTACCCCTGTTGTGAACTATATCTTGCTTTAGCAGTTCACTTCTAGGTCTTCATGACATCTCTCTCTATGCTAAATCCCAAAGTTTGCCTCAGCTAAACCTCTCTTTCCCAGGAAGTCACAATATTTCAACAAATTGTCACTGAATGAATCAAACATGGGAACATCTCCACAGAATGTATCAATTTCATAAAATTAAGATCTAGGTATATAAATTAGAGATGAAAGGGGTAATTTACTTATTCAAGAGAAAAGATATTTCCTTAAGAGCTTCACTAACAAACCCACATTTAACCAAGAATGGTTCAAGTAAATTATTTACTGTATAGATGCTATACAATTACTTGTTGACACTTGTATAAATTTTATTTAAAAACTTGTACAAATGGTTTCACTAATTAGTCAAAAGTAGAAAATATTTTATAAGAAATGAATTTTATAATGTTTAATATGTGCAGATGAAATGTCTATTTGGCGGAAACATATATTTTAATTACTTGTGAACTTTTTCAAATTTTTCCTGGTAGTATTTGTATAGTGTTTCTTAACAGTGTTATAACATGTAGAATAATGGCATTTGCTCTACATCTCTCTCTTTTATTTACTGACAAAAGGTAACTGAGCTTTCTAACTGGAGGAAATCAAATTCAACATATTGCTTTGATTCTGTAGGTGATCTAAAGAGAAGGTTTCTGCAATTTCTAATTCTTTTGAGATTATGATTCATGTTTGATCTCCCCTCCTTAAATTCACCCCTCATTAGGATTAATGTGAATGAAAAGAGCTGATGGTGTCGCTGTAATGGACACTGCATAAACCTTATAATGGACACCATCAGCTCTTTTCATTCACATTAATTCTAAGATTCTGGATTCCATGGATCACATAAGTTGATTATTCAGATGAAAGTATCATGCCTACCAGGAAGATGCATGCAACAATATGGAAAACCTTAAACTACTATTATGGGGAAAAGGATCAAAATGAGCATTAAGGAGTAAAGAAGGAAGGGTATTGGAGGAAGTAATGTTTGCCTATTTAACATGTGGGAGTGAGAGGGCAAATGTGAGAATAACTTGAATAATAGCCTTGGTGTCTACCACAGCCCACTAGATTCATACTTACATCATGCTCTGTCAATCTCCAAATTATAAATGTCTTCAGCTATCTATCCTCTGTCCTGGAATTTTGTATATACAAGCCTATGTTTCTTTTTTTTTTTTTTTTTNTTTTTTTTTTTTTTTTTTTTTTTTGACCATAACTGTCATTCATCCTGACCTACTCACATCTGTTTCCTGGTGCCCCATGAAATCCCTCTTCAGTACCAAGGAGCTCACTCTTTCTCACACATTGTAAACTTTCTTACTTTCTCATGACACTCCAGACACTCTCCTGGAGACATGTATCTTCCCTGAGGGCACCATAACTTCTTTAGCACTTTGCACTGGATGCTCTTTATTATTTTCCAACCCATGAAAATAAAAATCATGCAGAAACTTATTACTTCTAAAAGTAGATGTGTTTTGACTACTGTCGCGTTTTGCTGTTTTCTGTCCCCATACTTTCAGCTCATTTGCTGGCCTCCTATTGTTTTCCTCATGTACTGAAGATCTCACTGCCTTCCTTTACTCTGGAACCATTACCCAAGCTACGGCTTCATCAGGAAGGTCTTCAACAGTTCATTGAACAACCATCCAATATCCTTACTCCTCAGGTTCATTTCCAGTGACTTCCACTACACCTGTCACCTCTAATTCTGTCATGCAGGGAACACTGAAGCTGCAAAGTAGGATAGTCAAATCTGACACCCTCTAACACCAACCTCCAGACCTTTGGGTTCACATTTTATCTTCCCTGCAGGGAACACTGAAGCTGCAAAGCATTATAGTCAAATCTGACACCCAAATACCAACCTCCAGACCTTTGGGTTCACATTATATCTGCCCTTCAACATCACTGGGACCTCTAGTCCCTTCACACTCCATGATCACTGCAACCTCATCTATTTTTTTCATCTTCATAATTTTTATCATAGATTGCCTTGTCCATTACCTAAACCACAACCTTGGTAATTTTTAAATTTCTCTACTTTTCTGTCTTTCTGTGAACAGTTAAAGCAGCAAAGTCCAATTGCTTGTTTTCTTTTAGACCAGTGATTTTCAAACATTTGTGTCTGCAAATGCTTTTAAACTTAAACATTATCAAGGACTACAAATAGCTTTTTTTTAAAATTCTTAGGTTATATCTATCAGTATTTATCATAACAGAAATTAAAACTGTAAAATTTTAAACTAATACACAATAATAAACCAGTTACATATTAGAAAAACACAGAATAACTATCTTATCGAAAACAAAACACAATGGGAAGAGTAGGCTCTTTCTATATTTTTTGCAAGTTTCTTTAATGCCTAGCTAAATGGTAGGTAGATGACAGGTGCCAATCTGACACATTATCTTTGGCTGTTTTTCTACTTTATTAGCCATGTCTTTTTTCTCTTACCTAACCCAGCAGATTCCAAATGTTCTCTTTCAATTTTTTGACTCACCATTGCAGATGACTTTTTGAGCCAGCATTAACAAATTTAAACCAAAAGAAAATAAAAATAAACTAATTTCCCTTTACCACACCCTCACAATTGTTTTTATCTTGATTTATGTTACTAAGTAATATGTATTAGAAAAAGGAAATATGTTGTTGTTAAATTTAGCTCCATGAACACAAAGTAAAACTCCATGTCCCAATCTCCTCTGCCTGGTCCCAATGTAGAATAATCTCAAGACTGAATATTTTTCTAGATAGATATGAATGACATAAAATTTGATGTGGATGCTCCTTTTACAAACTGTGCTGACCTGAACTCTTGCTGTGATTATTTGGTATATTTTTAAGGCATAAAATAAAATAAGTCACATTCTGTAGCAGCTTCATCTATGACACATATTTATTTAACTGAAGGGCTAAGCCCTACTGGCTTCCTGTTAGAGTTCCAGCTCCTCAAGAAGCCCCTTCTCCTCAAAGATTGTTCTCAGGTATTACAACTGAACCAGAAGACCTACTGTCTCGGTATATTTGGTGCTGCTAAAAGGAATACCTGAGGATGAATAATATATAAAGAAAAGAGATTTCTTTGGCTTATGGTTATGAAGGCTATACAAGAAGCAGGTGCCAACATCTGCTTCTGGTGAGTGTTTCAGGCAGCTTCAACTCATGGTGCAAGGTGAAGGAGAACCATTATGTGCAGAGATGACATGGTGAGAGAGAAAGCAGGAGAGAGGGCAGGGAGGCGCCAGGCTCTGTTTTTTAAAATTTTTATTTTATTTATACTTTAGGTTCTGGGATTCATGTCCAGATAATGCAGGATTATTGCATAGGTACATAACATGGCAAGGTGGTTTGCTGCATTCATTTCCCCATCACCTATATCTGGTATTTCTCCCCACATTATCCATCCCCACCCCCTTCTGTCCCTTCCCTAGTCCCTCGCAACTGACCACAGTGCGCGATGCTCCCCTCCCTGTGTCCACGTGTTCTCATTGTTCCCACCTATGGGTGAGAAAATGTGGTGTTTGGTTTTCTGTTCTTGTGTCAGTTTGCTGAGAATGATGGTTTCCAGATTCATCCATGTCCCTATGAAGGACAAGAACTCATCATTTTTTATGGCTGCACAGTATTCCATGGTGTATATGTGCCACATTTTCTTTATCCAGTCTATTGTTGATGGACATTTGGGTTGGCTCCAAGCCTTTGCTATTGTAAATAGTGCTGTAATGAACATACGTGTGCATGTGTCTTTATAATAGAACAATTTATAATCCTTTGGGTATATACTCAGTAATGGGATTACTGAGTAATGAGATTGCTGAGTCAAATGGTATTCCTATTTCTAGGTCCTTTAGGAATCGCCACACTGTCTTTCACAATGGTTGCACTAATTTACTATCCCACTAACAGTGTAAAAGTGTTCCTATTTCTCTGCATCCTCTCCAGCATCTGTTGTCTCCTGATTTTTTAATGATCGCCATTCTAACTGGCATGAGTCTCTCTTTTAATAGCCAGTCCTCATGAAAACTAATAGAGTGAGAATACTTTAAAACCCACCACCCTCCACAAGGAAGAGGATTAATCTATTTTTGAGGAATCTGCCCCCATGACCCAGTTAATTCACACTAGGAGCCAGCTCCTATATTGGGGATCAAATTTCAACATAAAATTTTGGGAGAAAACATACAAACTATACCATTTGGCTCTAGTCCTCTAAAATTAATGTCCTTCTCACATTGCAGAATACAATTATCCTTTTTCAATAGTCTCCAAAAGTCTGAACATTTTTGTTCCAGCATCAACTAAAAAAAGTTCAAAGTCCAAAATCTGAGACTCAAGGCAAATTATTTACAGTTATACACATGTGAAATGAGAAACATATTAGTTACTTCAAGATACAATGGTTGTAGAGGCATTGGGTAGACATTCCCATACTAAAAGTGAGAAGTTGGCCAAAAGAAAGAAATAATAAGCCCCATGTAAGCCCGAAACCCAGCAAGGCAGATGTTAAATCTTAAAGCTTCAAAATAACTTGCTTCCTGAGTTTCACTAGGTACCACTGTAGTAGAGGATTTCTGAAGTGGCTCTTCTCTTGCGGCAGGCTACTGTTGTACCTATGCATTCCAATAGATCCTGCGAAATCTCAGTGGAAGATACCAAGCTTCCATCACTCTTACATTCTGAGCAAATCTGGAGGCAACACCACATGACTGCCAACGCTTACTGCTGGTACTCTTTGATGCAGTGTCCAAAACGTACCTGTGGCTATTTGAGCTGAGGCTAAAGCCTGAGTGGTGAATCTAAGGGCAGCATCCTGAAGCAGAGCAGGGCAGTGACACCTCAGTCCTGCTCCTGAAACCATTCTGTCCTTCTGGGCCAGAGGAACTATGATGGGAGAGAAAGAACTGAAGATTTCAGAAATGCCTTTGTAAGCTTTTATCCATTATTTTGACTCTGAGCATCTGGCTGCCTTTTAGTCATGCAAATCTCTCTTGCAAGTGATTCCTCTGCAGCACCCTTGCATGAGATGAAGCTGCCTGAAGCCCTTACCAGAAGCAGATGCTGGCATCTGCTTCTTGTACACCTGCATAACCATAAACCAAATAAACCTATTTTACTTATACATTACCCAGACTCAGGTATTCCTTTATGGCAACAATAAATAGACTAAAATTAACAACCTGGCCATGCAGTAGAAAAGAGAAAGCTGTTCTTCCAGATATCCTAGGACATCACTCTTCAGTTCAGCCTTCCACAAAGCTCAAGGCAGTAAAGTTTTGCTTTGTTTTATTTTGTTTTGTTTCCTATAGCATAACAAAGATGAACTTTGTTCCAGTTCCCAGTAACTTTCTCCTTTCCATCTGCAACCTCTCAGCATGGTCTTTACTGTTAATATTTCTATCAGTATTTTGATCACAAAGACTTACCCAATCTCAAATGAGTTACAGACTTTCTCTCATCTGTTTTCCTTCTGAGCCCTCCAATCATCCAAACTCTTCCAAACATTGCCACTTACTCAGTTCCAAAGCTACTTCTGCATTTTCAGATATCCTTATGGAAACACCCTACTTCTCTGTATTAACTTTAGGTTTTAGTCTATTTCATATTGCTATAAAGAAATAATTGAGGCTGGATGATTTAAAAAGAAAAGAGGTTTATTTGGTTCATAATCCTGCAGGTTGTGCAAGATGGATAGAATCAACATCTGCTTCTGGTGAGGGCCTCAGAAAGCTTCTGCTCCTGGTGAAAGGAGAAGGAGAGCCAGCATGTGCAGAGATCACATAGCAAGAGTTCAGGAAGCAAGAGAGGGGAGAAGTGTCAGGTTCTTTTTAACAATCAGATCTCATAAAAACTACCATTAGTTTCCATGAAATGAATCAGAATCAACCCCAGCCCCTGCCTCAGAGAGGGCATTAAACTATTTGTGACAGATCCACCGTTATTGCCAAAATACTTCCCATTAGGCCTCACCTCCAACACTGAGGATCAAACATGAGATTAGGGAAACAAACATTTTAAAAAATCCCCCTATTTATAGCTAATTCAGCACAGCTGTGGATGTATGACAATGAGTTCCACTGGCACTATCACATGCCACACTTCCCAGAAATTGTCAGAATAAGAGTGATTTAGCAGCTAATAACGTCATAGCTAAGGAGACAGCTCACAAAGTATTCCACACTTTGGGTACTGAAGCACTCATTGCCAAGCAGCTGCTAGTGACGTTAATGGTTAACTGGGTTCAGCTGGGTTTGCACTTATCCTTTAGTTCTGCCTTCTTCATCCTATGATTGCCAAGATTATCAGCAGCTAAAGAGAGCTAACACAAGGTCATGTTTCCTTTCTTCCCAAAGCATGGTGATACAATGAGGTAAAGCCTGGTAACCCTGACCTCAAATAAGAGAATTCTGGGCCAGTCCTGTTTACGCACAATCACCAATGTGCCTAAACATGTGTTCTCAGTTAGAAAACATGGGATAATTATTGGAACTGGCACACAAGTCTATTACATATCTAAAACTTATAATTTTTATAGGCAAAGAGTTTGTTTTTCATCTTGTCACTTCAATAATTGAGAAATATTCTATATATGATTTTTGAATA
The DNA here is from genome assembly GCF_001604975.1 of Cebus imitator. Lineage (NCBI taxonomy): Eukaryota > Metazoa > Chordata > Mammalia > Primates > Cebidae > Cebus > Cebus imitator. The sequence goes on from NW_016107345.1 coordinate 5,927,617, forward strand.
CATGAAAATATGCTGATATTTTGTATGTCCATATCCACATATGTATCTGTGGGGTTTTTCTAAAATTACAATCACAGGTTAAAAATGAAACCATTGCAATGACTATGAATATAATGGTGGGGAAGATGTTTTGCTATGTCCTCCAGAGAGATTTCTAAAACCAAGAGAAGAATTGATGCACTGATTCTATTGAAAGGACCATCTTTTTAAAGCAAAACAAGGTGATTAATGTGTAATATGTTTTACCTCAAGTTATTCATGGCAGGATATGTGACATTGTTTCACATATTCAATAAGAGAAACATCAGTTAATTGTCAGGTTCACAGAGGCCTGTGATTCAATGAAAATGTTTCTTGCCAAAGGTGATTCTGTTCAAATAGAATTTGCAACAAGAAGAGCAGTAATTTCATAAAGAAAAAGAATACAATCAGACTTTCAATCACATCCTAAGCCTATTTCCATATTCTTTGAAACCATTTTTCATCAACATTAACAAGCAACATTTTTTTTTCTGCAAGTAGAACTGAATAAAATATTGCATTGCCTTATTCTAATAAAGTCTTCAAGAAAAAAGTATAAAAGTAATATAAAATTTTCAGAGGTGGATGTTTTTGCAAGTTATTTATTTATTAGCTACCCCTGCTTCTGCTTTATGAAGATATCTCCAGTTTTATACAGGCACTATTGTGGCCAGCCCCAGGGGATTTGTTACGATGAGTTCATCATCATCCCTTTCCCTGAGGAATATACTCACTTGGAGTTAATGGTGGTTATATGACAAGATTCCTGTCAGTATCATGTTGGGGCAGGACTACTAGGAGGGTGCCAGGAAAAAATTCTGCTTTTTACCTAAAGGGACAGGAGTGTAAAGGGGCCTACTGTACCATCTCTTCTTCCTTTATATGTTTGAATACTGCTTTGAAAATGTAATATATGGAGATCATTTTGTCTTGCACGGGAGACAAAAATCAGTGGGATGTCAACCTTTTACTCTGTTATCATTGAGCTGCAAAAGCAACCCTGGAAATTCCTCTTCCTGGACTTCCTTTAGGTGACCATCAGACATCATAATGGGATAAATCAGAATTGCTAAAATTGCTTTTGCTTGTCTCTAGAAACATCCATAATTTAAAATATTTATTGAGAGGTTGTCAAGCTCTGTTATAAATTATTCGCATGTACTAATTAAATTAATTTTCAAGACCATTCTTTCAAATATGCATCATCTCTATGTTATGCCTGAAGAAAATTAGTCCTAGAAAAATTGACCAAGGTTCCATAGCTAGTAAGTGGCAGAAACAAAAGTATGATAAGGTCAAATAAAAGTTTTGAGGCATTAAAAAGACGAGGAGCTGGATGCGGTGGCTCACGCCTGTAATCCCAACACCTTGAGAAGTTGAGACGGGCAGATCACTTGAGGTCATAAGTTCAAGACCAGCCTGGCTTACATGGCAAAATCCCATCTCCACTAGAAATACAAAAATTAGCCAAGCGTTTTGGCGGACCCCTGTAATTTCAGCTACTCAGGAGGCTGAGGCAGGAGAATCATTTGAACCCAGGAGGCAGAGGTTGCAGTGAGCCAAGACCTTACTACTGCACTCCAGCCTGAGCGACAGAGCAAGATTATATCTCAAATAAACAAATAAATAAAAATAAGATGAGGAATTCTTAACCAGTAAACCTGAATTTAAAAAAAAAGAACATTAAAAGAAATTCTTCAAGAAGACAGAAAATAATCCCAAATGGAAATCTAGATCTACACACAAAAACCAAAAAACATTAAACACACACACACACACACACACACACACACACACACACACACACACACATATATATATATATATATATATATATATATATATAGTACCTCTGTAAGGGAAGGCTGTGACTGATGCACTTTTACATCTGTTTTGTTCACTACTTTCTCTTTTTTGTCAGGAATCCCTTGTGCCTAGAACAGCAGTTTGTATACAGCAGAAGCTAAATAATTACTTATCGAACAAAGGACTTGAATCTTTGTATCCCTCACATTGTCTGGTATAATAATGCACTGTCCACAGAATAATCTCAAATATTAATTGATTTAAATTGATTTTCATAGTTCTAACTGGTCATATGGGTAGAGATGGACGTCAGAAACACTGGAACCATTTCTCATTATATAGCCAATGACTGTGTTCTAATTAGTGGTATTCATAAGCAATGATTTTGCAGCAAAACACTTTACTGCACATTAGCTTGCCATTTTATCAATGAGTGTAAACTCTTCATCACATTAATAAAATTTTAGTTTAATTAATCAATGTATGCATTTCCAACATGGAAAACAGTGGAAAGAAAAAAATCAGAATTAGACCACCTTCAAAAACAACTTACCATAAATTATCATGGTGCTTAAAATATAGTAGGCAAAATATAAAACCCATAAAGAAAGTTTTACCGAAAATAACTAAAGAAGAGATAGGTATTAAACACAACTATTTTTGTCCTGACATCACCAAACTACATATTTTACATAACAATGAATATTACAACTTTCAGAAAGTCAAAATAAGATTTTTTTAAATAAGCACTTGATTTCTGAAATGTATTTATATAGCACAATAAAGTTATACATCAGGTATGAAAATCTCAGAGGTAACATAAACAGGCTTCTTTGCAGTAGTTTCAAATTTAAAATCACTACAAGTTGGAATGATTTTGTCATTTTTATGAATCTTTCATTTAAATAGAATAATTATTGTATGAAAAAGTGCATATTGATTGGATTAAGTCACACTGCTTAATTTTCATTTCAAAATGTGAATTTTACAACCTGTATCCCAGGTTTCTGGAGCATGAGGATCCTTTCAATGCAAAACTCTGGACAACTTTTACTTACCTCTCAGGCTCCTCAACTTGAAATTTCGTTTCATACAACTGCTGTCACAGCTTAAGAACTGATATTTGAAAGCACTGACCTAAGGGACACTATAACCATTTATTTCTATAGATTCTCTAAAATTCTACCTTTTGAAGAGGACAGCCAACAATACAGGTAGTCAGACTCTATTATTCTGCTTTTCATAGAAACACCTTCACAGAACTAGGATTTAACATTTTGTCTTAGGTTTATAATTGGTTGACCTAAAAAAAGGTCATATAATGTTATGGATATCATACCTTATGGTCTTCTGCATGTTTTACAAATAGAGCCTGCCACTAAATTTCCCTAAAGGTCAACACTAGGTTTATGTCATTGTTTTATTTTCTTTTTTATTTTTCATTTCTGATGAAATGTGCTTCTTCATAGTAGACAATGTGAGCTACATTACTCAGTCTTTTTTAAAACATTTATTGATAAAAAGAATAACACTGAGTTTAATATTCACTTATCCTATTTTTTCTTGCTTATAGTCCTTCTAATTCTTTTAGAAATTAGAGAAAATTTAAGTTACTCTCAAACATAGTTTCTATTCAATCTAGTTTACTCAGATTTTGAAATTTATGTTTTAAATATAGCATACAACTATTTATAAATCTATTTTTGACTTTGATAAAGTGTAGTAGATATAAATAACCACCTATATAAGTACATTGCAACAAAAATCATACTTTACAAATATAATCAATAATAAGACTATCAACATGAGTATATTGTTTGAACTCAAAGACTGAGCAAAGTTGTAGATTCATAAGATAGCAACTTATGTCCTGCATTCTCCACTTATTAACTGAATTTTTCACCTTAAGCAACGGACCTAGCCCTCTACGCCTTTCTTTCTTTACTTATAACAATTTAATTATAGCATCTAACAAAAATTGCTATTAGCTATTCTATATATTAGAGATAAATCGCTTCCAATTTTAGAATGGATGACTCTCTTTTCAATATTATCGACTGTGCTCCATAAATAGAAACTACCTTTCTTGTTTAAACTATGTTTTCAGCTAAACATTTGTCTTAGTCCATTTGTACTGCTAAAACAAAATACCACAGCCTGGATAGCTTATAAACAATGGATTTTTTTTTTTTTTTAAATCACAGTTCTGGAGGCTGGGAAGCCCAAGGTCAAGCACTGACAAATCTGTTGTCTGGTGAAAGGCCACTTTCTGGTTCATAGACGGCACTGTTTCACTCATGACCTAATCACCCCCTAAAGGCCCTATCTCCAAATATCCTCACATTGAGAATTAGGTTTAAACACATGAATTTTGGGTAGATACAAACATTCAGTTCATACCACCAACATTTAAAACAAATTTTAAAAATTAAGATAGTCTCTTCCTTCTTAGAATCATGTAAATTCCTCAAAAAACATTTTATCATTCAAAAAACAAAACAAAACAATTTCATTCTTATTACAGAGTTCTGATAGTTGTAGATGTTTATATTTCTGGATCAGTGATATAAGAATCATTCATTTTACTGCTTAATCAATCTATATTTTAGGTTCTTGGTTTTCTAATGTATCTATCAGTCCATTATTAAATATGAAATTAAAGCATATGACAGGATGCTATTTAAATATGTAAACCTGGTGAATATTTTTTAAATATAAGTTTAAAACAAATGACTTATGAATGTTTCTAGATGAAATTAGTCAATACTATACCCACAGAACTTCATTTTCCAATATGGAAAATTAATATATCACTAGGTTTCCAATATTTCTTTATAGCTACATGAAAACATGTTGACATCTGAAGAAAAGTACTTTGGGCATAATCCCAAATATAATATTAACAAATCAAATAAGCATATTTTGTTGAAAACTTATAAAGTTGGACTATATTTTTATACTATTTACATTAATACTTAAAACAACTCTTTTAGGCTGACATTGTCTTCAGTTCGATATTCTAGATGAGGAAATTGAGACAGAGTGTGATTGTCATTTGTCCAGAACTACACAGAAAAGAACTTGGATAGGATCCATGTCTATCTCACTCAAAATTTTGTGCTCTGAGGAACTAAGCTATAATACTACCAAAAGCTATGAATGTGTGCTAAAAATAAGACACCGCTTAGTACAAAGGGTCTAGAGTGAGAATTTGAATGCCTTACTTCTTACACTGTCTCTGCTACTAACTTGTCCTTAGATAAGTCACCCCACTACTCAGAAACTAAAATTCATACTTGTATATAATTATGAAATGAAATATAGGCTCCCTGTGTTCCTATCATAAAACCCTATGCATTAATATTTTTGTTTTTGTTTTTCTTTATAGCATGTCAGCATTGGAATAAAACATGGGTACAAATAACTACAGTTTTTCTCTGGTTCTATCTCTATTCTCCATGTTGGGAACTCCAACCTCCCTTTAAGTCCAACAAACTATTTCTTAGAACTTAGGTAGATGTAGAACTTAGGTAGATATCTCACTAATGCTCAGAATCAAAGCCTCTTGTTGAACGTGTATAATTAATAATTCCTTTCTTTTTTACACTGACTTTTTATGATGTTTTCAGCTGATCAGACTATTGCTATGCAGTACTGAGCATACTCTTCAAGGCCTCTGCCCAATCTTTCACCTCCATAAAATGTGTTTGTCAAAACCCAACACTGTATTATTACTCCCCAAAAAAGTGTAAGGATACAGGGTTTTTGGTGCTGTTTCTTGCTTTATATATTTTTGGTAGCTCCTTCTCTCTAGGACTTAGTCACATATACATCAGGGAACTAGAGGACAATCTGAATGACAAAATTGTCTTACTCTCTAATATAAGCCAATTGTTTATTAACTTGAGTTTTGCATATTTTTGTCTTAGCGTAAATTCTTCCTTTAAATGCCCAGGTCATCCCTGCGAATAATCCAAAACAATTTTCACTGGGCAAGTGCATTAGCCTGACTAAATCAGTATTATATGTACCTTGTTTCTCAAGAGAGTTTCATAAGCTAACTGCTTATCTACATTCTGTCACTATTACATAGGGATTCTTAAATTGTTATTTGAATTTGTACAAATAAACACTAACACAAATCTAATCATGAAATGCATTTCAGATCATCAGTGCTTCCTTTTACGTTTCATGCAGGCTCTCTCTTGGTTCCATATGAAGTTTAAAGTGATCTTTTTCCAGTTCTGTGAAGGACATTGGTCATTTGATGGGGATAATGCTGAATATATAAATTACATTCATAATTGCAACTAAGAGAATAAAATACCTAGGAATACAACTAACAAAGGATGTAAAGGACCTATTCAAGGAGAAGTAGAAACCACTGTTCAAGGAAATAAGAGGACACAAACAAATGGATGGAAAAACAGTCTATGCTAAAGGTTAGGAAGAATTAATATTGTGAAAATAGCCATACTGCCCAAAGTAATTTATAGATTCAATGTTCTTCCTATCAAGTTACCAATGACCTTCTTCACAGAACTGGAAAAAACCACTTCAAACTTCATATGGAACCAAAACAGAGCCCGCATAGCCAAAGAAAACAGTCTTGAGGTTTCTCAAAAACCTTAAAATAGATCTTTCATATGATCCATCAATTCCACTACTGAGTATGTAGTCAAAAGTAAAGAAATCAATACATTGAAGAGATTTCTTCTTCATTCCCATGTGTATTGTAGCATGATTCACAATAACCATAACATGGAATCAACCAAGGTGCCCATTAATGGATGAATGTATAAAGAAAATTTGGCGTATACACACAATGGTATGCTATTAAGCCATAAAAAAGGATGACATCCTGTAATTTGCAACAACATGGATAAAACTGGAACTCATTATGTTATGTGATATAAGCCAAGCACAGTGAGACAAATATTGCAAATTCTCACTTGCATGTGGGAGCTAAAAATGTAGATCTCACGAAGATACACATTAGTTTGGTGGTTACCAGGAAAGGTAGTGGAGAGAGGATGAGAACGAGAGGTCGATTAACAAGCAAAATATAGTTAGTAGATGAAATAAGACCTGGTGTTCAATGGATCAGTAAAGTGACTGTAGTTAACATTAATCTATTATACATTTCAAAATAGAAGAATACAATTTGGATGTTTCTAGCATAAAAAAGATAAATATTTAAGGTGATGGATATCCCAATTATCCTGATACAATTACGTGAATTTATCAAATTATCACATGTACCTTGAAAATATGTACATCTATTATGAATCAATATGAAAAGTTATAAGTACATTAGTCAGGGTTTAGCGAGGCAGAAAATATAGAAATTAGATTCAACAATAAAGTGTGAGGAGCAGGGAAAATTAAAGTCTGGAATGGGGAATTCTGAGAATCAGGGGGGTTGCTAAGTCATTAACCAGTTCATCTGAAGAACTGGCATTATTTGTAGTGTTAATGTTCTCCAGCCAAAGACCAACAGGATGATATCTGTAGTTTAACAAGTTGGGTTTATTACTCATAAGGCACCAAATGTCTCAGTAAAAGTTTGTTAGAAAGGAATTATTGTACAATTTATGTTTACATTAGGTAATTTTGAGGAGAATTTATGCAAACAGTGCTTTAATCTGGATGCAAGGATAATTCAATGATTTGATATCTTAATAAATTTTATCTAAAAAGAGGAAAGACACTAGTGCAATGCTAAAAATATTATCAGAAAGGAAGCAATTAACACTGATATAAGCCAAGATAGGATGTGTGGTTATTATGTAGATAGGATGATGTTAATATTTTATGTTCAGATAGGATTACAGTGTGGTTCTGGTTTTATTTTGATCCATCAAGGTCACAGAGTAGTTTTCTCTGGTGTTGATGACTTGGGAAATTATTTGTGGTCAAAAGGAGAACAGTAAGAATTCATTGTTGAGTACCAGGACAGCTCCAAGATGCCAAGAGCTGCCTTTCTCATTCTTTGTAGCTTGCAAAGAAAAACAGATTGTGATCTTGAAGAAAGGGTTCATAAATAGGTCTAGGGAAAATGTTGCCACTGCAGAACTACTGCCTCTGTGATCCTGGAAATAAGCATCTGGTGGCAAGCCTGAGCCAAAGTAGGATGTCAGTGCTGGCAGATGTTGGGCATAATGTAGAAGAAACAAGAAGAACCTGGATTTGGCCAGGCACCTCTGCTCTGAACTAGAAACTACTGATATCCTTATTTTATAGCTGAAGAAATTGAGTTACAGATTGCTTAAGTTACTTGCCCATTGTTACAAGAACACTAACTAGAGTTACTAAAATTCAAAGCCAAGAAATTTGTCTTAATTTCCTAATATTTACCATTTGTTTCTACTGAGTCTCAAAATGAACAAGAAATGTATAAAAAGATAATCAAAATCACTAGTGCTTAAGAAAATTCCAATCAATGTAAAACAAAAATGAAATTTAATCCCAAGCTATCAAAAGTTGAGAAAACCAACAATATGTTGCATACAAGATATTAGGAAGGAGGGCCTGCTTGTGCATTGCTGGTTTGACATTGAATTACAGTCAGCTTTGGGAGGTCATCTGCCAGTATCCCTCAAAGCAGTTCACATGATGCAACTCTACTTCTGCAAATTGATCACGTAGAAATAAAAATATCAATATGCAATAAAAAAGACAAATACACATGTGAATTCCTATAGCAGCATTATTTATAATGACATAAAAACAGGAAGCAACCTGAATGCCCATCAATATAGCAATGCAAGAATGAATTAATGGTACACACATTCTATCAGCTATTATAAAGCTGTACAAACAGAACTTTTACTCTGAACCTACAAGGATCTATAATAGACACATAGTTTTAAAAAATGATTTATTACATTCCATGGTGTGATCTCATTTTTAAACTAAACAAAAGGCAACATATTTGTGTTTAGGTGGACATGAGCACAGAAAAAATTATTGAACATTCTATACTATAATGCCTTTGCTAACTTCAGGATAAAGCATGGCGAAAGCAGGGTGCACTAGAAAAGCATGATTAATTTGTGATCATCTCTTTATATTTTTGGACTGTTTTGCTTATTTTGAGCATGGGTAATTTTTTTGTTATTGAAAAAAATAAGTATAGAATGTTTCTTAAGAGACTAAAGGAAGTTATTATTCCTAAGGAAAGATTTTTAAAAAATTATTCAAATTAAAATGTGATATATTTCTTCAAAAATGGTTTTGATTTAAAAATCATCCAGATTAATAAAAACAGTTTCAGGATATAATTGAAATACTATACAAGATTCTAAAATCAGTTGATAATGTGAAATTAGTATTCGAGATTTGGTTCTGACTGTGAAAATATTTATTCTTGTCTCCATTTCACAAAAAGCATCCTAATATGAGAGATCTTCAGCCTTTACAAAGATGAAATAATTTATATAAAACCATAACAGTGCAAGAGCACTGTAAGTAGTTATCTGCTCACAATATACATGTCTACAGATAAAGATATTTTTTGTTTTGTTTTGTTTCTGTTCCAACAACTACAAATTTTATGTTGGCACATCAGGCTCTGTAACAGAACATGTGACTTTAAAGATGACTAGGGTTTAAATATACTTAAATCAGAAATTTCTTAGACATGTCTATTAATAAAGCCTAGAAGTATCCTTATTTTTATGCAATATTTGTATTTGTGACATAATTTCCTTATGAAAATAACATAAGAAGTTGCGTGAACAATGAGAACACATGGACACAGGGACAGGAGCACTACACACTGGGGTCAGTTGGGGGGAAATAGGGGAGGGATGGTGGGGGGTGGGAAGCTGGGGAGAGATAGCAAGAGGAGAAATGCCAGATGTAGGTGATGGGGAGGAAGGCAGCAAATCACACTGCCATGTGTGTTCCTATGCAACAATTTTGCATGTTCTTCACATGTACCCCAAAACCTAAAATGCAATAAAATAAATGGGAAAAAAAAAAGAAGTTGCGTTGGTTCATTCATGGTAAGTTATTTAGGTTATTGACTTTCTTTTTAAAGAATATTGTATATATATATTTACATGCATATCACATATATAAGTGTGTGCTTGTATTATGTACATACATATATATACACACACTTGCAGAGCAAGTGCAACTGGATACAAGTGTTAGCTGTACATATGTGTGGGCGTTAATATATATGAGTTTATATATTTATATGTGTAGGTGTTAATACAGTAATGAGTCACTTCACAATGGGGACACATTCTGAGAGCTGCATTATTTGGCAGTTTTGCCTTGTGAACATCATAGGATGCACTTACGCAAACCTAGATGGTATAGACTACTCATCTAGACTATATGGTATTACCTATTGTTTCTGGGCTACCAACCTATAAGCATGTTACTGTACTGAATACTGTAGGCAGTTGTAACACAACGGTAAATATTTGTGTATCTAAACAAAATTATAAATTTTACAGTACCTCTCCGTAGGTACTGTAAAAATTTGGTGTTGTAATTTTATAGAATCACCCTCATATAGCTGGTCCATTCCTGACAGAAACATGTTGTCAGTTGGTATATGTCCATATACGTGCAGACACAAACATAACCTCCATTTTACTTAAATATAATTTATCTTATTAATCAACATATTTCGTTAAAGTGATCATGAATTTGGATGAAATGAACTAAGTAAGGTGACAATGATTTATGCTGAAAGCTCCTTATAGCAATCTTATAGTTATCGTCATCCTACTAAGCCACATAAAAAAGTTTTGAAAAGTTTCCAATATAATTCATATATATTAGCAATTATAAATTGACATTGCATGCATGCATATTTTTCTCTCATTTATACTTTACAATCTCCTTCTACAAAAAGCATCAATTTCTAAAGTTATAGAAGTACTTTTTCTATAAAACCTATATGGCATCACTTACCAAAAAATTGAATTTTTATAATTTGACTAAAATAACCAATATAAGAAATAATAATTGAAGGACAATTTTGTCTCCTTAAAGCTACGAACAGGTTCAAAATGTAATATTGTAGTTAATATATCAAAAAGAAATACAGGTCAACTGTTAAAGTCTAATCTATTATAGAGCTGTTGTAATTACAGAAGCAGAAGTACATTTGAAAAATATATCTACTGAGAGTAATTTAATGTCAAGTGTCAACGTTGCCATACTGTTAAGATCTTGAGGTAACCTTGTCACAACTGAAACACAAATACTCTCAGACCTCGTGTTCCATTCATTATACTTCTTGAGCTATGTTACAACCTATAGCCAATGAAAATTATCTAGTAACCTACTTTTTAAAAAAATAATCCATAATTAATGTCTACAGATATATAGTATTCACATTTTGACAAGGAGCATCAGTACCAATAACTCTTCTACCCAGACAGTTTTATGTGTCTTCTCTTCGCTAATTATCACTTTGGAAAGCTTTCAAGTGATAGGTCTTATTACGGTAGAATAGTTTTCTGATAAAGTGTAATACATGTGTCCTTATTTAAGGTGAGTCCTAAGATTGCTAGGTCAAAGTTAACAAAGTCAAGTGTATAAATTATTAGGCACCCACTTGAAGGACTCCACTTTGTTTAAATATACCTGAAAGCTAGAAATCCACTACCTATGGAAACAATTTGTTCTTGTAGACTTTGCCATTAAAAGTCAAGTTATCCTAAGTAGGCATGAACACATTATTTATCTTTAAGATATCTTATTCTTTTGATATGCAGTTCTAGTAGTCTCTCTTCATGTGTTTGATTTTTATAACCATACCAAAATGGCTATTTATGTTAAAAGAAGTAGTGGCATAATATTAAAATTAAATGAAGATTGAAGGAAAAGTTTAACCAGTCATCTTTTTGTCAACTCTTGGGAAACAAAATGCCTTTCAGCCATGAATAAGAAAAATGCTTAATTTTGTTCAAACTTTTATAAGGCATGATTTGTCTCTTTATAGCACTTCCTCTTATCCTACCTCTTCAAAATTTATGCCTTTTTAAAAATTTTAACTTTTAACCAACTAATTTATCAAACAAATCTGATATGAAGAAATAAGATTTTAGCATATCTCATTCTTTTAACTGGCTGTTACATCGTGCTGCAACAAGGAATGCCTAGATCAGATTCATTGGTAATGGTCCATTTCTGTTTTTCTAATATCCTCAGGCCCCTACTGAACTTTATTATATACTGTATCTATTTGTAATCTAATAATTAATAGGATATAGACATCTTTGGCAACTATACTGAATTCAGCCACCTGGGTACCACTTAATGACATGTCATAAACTGCTTCATGATTTAATGAGATCATTTCTTGTTTTATTTCATCATAAGGATATATCATAACAATTTATGTTAGATCATTAAGAGGGTTGCAACAAATTCAACTTCAAATCTCAAGTCCTTCAAACTATCACTTGATAAAAAGAATAAGCTGGCAGGCCTTCTTTTTAAAAACATAACCTGAAATGTGGACTGTCAAGTCAGTCAAACAACAGTTTGATTGTTATGAAGGCCAACCGTATCTTAAGAAACAGTCAAATATATTTTAAAAATTATTATACTTTTTAAACTGATACAACTTCTCACAGGTGTCACAGATAAATAATTTTATCAGTGGATAAAGTCTTTAGAAATGTTTATGGCAACATTTTAAATAACTGTGAATAATTTTTATGCATTATCAAAACATTTATCTATATTTCTTTTTCTTTTTTTTGGAGATAGAGTCTTGCTCTGTCACCCAGGTTGGAGTGCAGTGGCACAATTGTGGCTCACTGTAACCTCTGCCTCCTGAGTTCAAGCGATTCTTCTGCCTCAGGTTCCTGAGTAGCCGCAACTACAGGCACCCCCCCCCACACCACGCCTGGCTAATTTTTGTATTTTTAGTAGAGATGGGGTTTCACCATATTGGCCAGGCTGGTCTTGAACTCCTGACCTCACAATCTGCCCACCTCAGCCTCCCGAAGTGCTGGGATTACAGGCATGAGCCACCATGCCAGGTCTCTTTGCTTCTTAAATGTTTCTAATTCACATACATAGACATGTGTATCAGAATCTACACAGAAAACAACAGTACCTCTTTCATTGATACTTTTTTTTTTACTTCTATATGCAGTTAATACCTTGTTTTAAGATATACATTATATGTGTTCCATAGGACTGAGACTAACATGAGGCATGTGAGGCACTCACACTGGATACAAAATTTAAGGCAGTGCAAAAACTTAGTCATCAAGATAAAAATTATAATACTACTGTAATATGTAAATATACACTTAAACATTATATTTGAAGTCTAAATTATTTTAAAAATTCATACTGAATAAAATAACAAAATATTAAAGACAGAAACAGTATGTTAAAAACCTTACTGGGATGCTGAGCACAAGGGAATCAATTGATTACAGGGCGAGAACCATAGAGGATGAAAGTTCTGAGAACTCAGTAGACATTTTCAAGGAGCTTGCAGACTGGCAATCATAACGGTCAACTTTGTGTATCAACTTGATTGGACTAATGGATGCTGAGATAGCTGGTAAAACATTACTTCTGAATGTGTCTGTGATGGTGTTTCTGGAAGTAGTTAGTATTTGAATTTGTAGACTGAGTAAAGGAGAGGCAACCTCACTAATATGGATGGGCATCATTCAATCCATCAAGCTAGAAAAAAAGACAACCTTGCTCTCTGGTGGAGGTGGAAAATTCATCTTTTCCTGCCCTCAGACACTGGCACTTCTAGTTCTCTGGCCTTCAGACTGGGATTAGACTTATACCACCCTTAGGCCTTTGGACCTGGACTCATTTTCACCACCAGCTTTCCTGGTTCTCCACCTTGTAGACAGCACATCATGGGACTTCTCAGCCTTGAAAATCACATGAGTCGTCAATTCATATAATGTCTCTCTCTCTCTTTCTCTCTCTCATATATACAATGATATATATTAAATATATATAATAATATAGAGATTATATATATTATATATAATTATATATTGATATTTATATCCATGTATATATACATTCATATGTATAGCTATGTATATAGACAGACATCTGTCTATCTGCCTAGGTATCTATCTTATATACTATTGATTTTGCTTCTCTGGAGAACTGTGACCAATACAGTAAATATTCTGTGCTTGCTAGCAGAAATTTAAAGACATTTATAAATTTTTTTTTCTGCAGAAAGAAAAAGGTATGTATTTTTGTTAGAGGCAGATGTAATAGGAATATTTCATAAACTTTAAGTCAGGCGCCTTCTGCTTGGATAAACTCAGTAGGAATTTTGTAAAACCAAGTAAGAATTTATCTAACAACACTTACAAAAATGCAGTCAATATAGGTTAATAAAAGAAATAACCTTAAAAAATCTAAAATGAGGATAATTCAATTAAAAATTTAAAAGCTGAAGAGGTATACAATGTTCCCTTATCTGTTGTTATTCACATAAACTATAAAATGATGCTTCAAAAACCAAGATAATTACCTACAGTGGAGAAAAAAGGAAGTGTTATGCAGGGTGTGTGTGTGTGTGTGTGTGTGTGTGTGTGTGTAGAAGTATACACATATATTCTTAAGTTTCATATGTATGTGTGTGTGTGTACTTTATGATTTATTCCCTGAAAATAATTTTTTACATGTGTTGTTCAATTCTGAGTGTTTCTGCTAATTAACTGCAGAACGCACTAGTTTAGAATACATTCTTCGTTATGGCCAATATGATGATAATTGATATGTCTTGGTTTCATAGCAAAAAGACTTTCAATTTTATGCTGTATCTCTCAACAGAAAAAAACATGAATATCTAACAATTTCTACATATAAGAAAAATAGTAAAAATACATATTGCCATCAGAAGTATGCCAATTTACTGTATTTTTATTTCTAATGTATCCTAAATTACTCAATGTTACTGAAAAATAAAATTATGTGTATGCTTCCTTCGTGTATATGCATAAACTTGTATATATATGTACATACATATACACACACACACAGTAACTATTGTGAAATACTGGAATTGTTCTGTTCATCTTCAATCTTTTGAAAACTATGACTACAGAATTATTTTAACAACTTAAACATTATGACAGTTGATGTATTTAAAACACTGAATTAAAGAGACAGAAAAAAGAAATATTGTTAAAACAGCCAGGAAACTGAGGGACTTCTATATCCCCATATTCGTGTGTTAAATTCTTCCCTAATCAAGTAGATCAATTAATATAAAATAGTTATACAACTATAGCCTAATAAATGTATAGAACATGAACATGCTTAGAAAGCATTTTGAGATTTTCAAGTTAAAGGTGGTTTAAAAATTAAATCACATTTATTTACTTCATTTGGGGAAATTAACCTCTCTTCCCATTAGACTTCTATTACAGTTCCTTACTCGGTTAAGCGAGGAATACTCTGAAGTTCCATATTGATATTTCTAGCTGAATCAAAATTTCTAATTCCTTTTATAAGTAGAAAATACCTCCAAAAGAAATACCAAACTATTTTAGTAAAATCCAAAATAGCTAAAAGAATATACTCCATCCACTGAGATTTATACACCATGCTAT
This sequence comes from Cebus imitator, assembly GCF_001604975.1. NCBI lineage: Eukaryota > Metazoa > Chordata > Mammalia > Primates > Cebidae > Cebus > Cebus imitator. The sequence goes on from NW_016107345.1 coordinate 5,943,033, forward strand.
TTGTTCGTTATACATCTCATTTAGTCTTATAGGCTAGTTATTCTTACTAATCCATATTCATATTATAGATAAAAGAAACAGGCACAGGCAATTCTATTAATTTGTACAAGGGCCCCACACAATTAAATAGAGGCAAATTATGAATTTCAACTCAAGTCTGTTGACTCAGAAGTCCATAGTTTTAATGACTAAGGTTTTCTTACTCTCCAGTAGCAAAACACAAAAATTTTGATTTATTAACCTTATCTTTTTATTAGCGGATTTTTGAGAAGGGGTTTTGCTCTTGTTGCCCAGGCTGGAGAGGAATGCAGCCCTCTCAGCTCACTGTAACCTCTGCCTCCCGGGTTCAAGCAATACTCCTGCCTCATCCTCCTAAGTGGCTGGGGATTATAGGTGCCCACCAGCACGCACAGCTAATTTTTGTATTTTGAGTAGAAACGGGGTTTTACCATGGTGGCCAGGCTGGCCTCTAACTCCTGACCTCAGATGATCTGCCCACCTCAGCCTCCCAAAATGCTGGGATTGCAGGTGTGAGCCTCCACGTCCAGTCTAATACTGGATTTTTAACTTGAAATGCTTTTTATCCAAAACTGAATAATTATGGATAGAATGCACTTTGACATACAGTCTAGAAAGTACACAAATATACCTTAATTTCATTTTTTATATTTTGATAAAGTATTCCAGTATGAAATAATGCATTATTAATTGACAGAATTATACCAATTGTCATTCTTTTAAAACTAGTATCTATTTCCTAAATTGTAATACATGTGGATACATTGGTTTCCAAGTATTCACTAGCTGGTATAATTCACTTACGTTGCACATTACTAACATCAGTGGTTTGAATACCATTGGATCATTTATTCCCTGAGAATAATTCTTTACATGTGTTGTTGAACTCTAAGCATTTCTGCAAATTAACTGTAGAATAAAAAAATAATTTAGGAGAAAATTCCAGAAAGCTATGTGGCTTTTAGACATAGAAGTATTAAATTATTTTTTTTCCTTTTTACCAAGACTTTCTCAGTGCTTTCTATCTTACATCTGTGGCACAAATTCTGTTTTCTGTCCTTAAAATGAGACCTTATCAATCTCCCTTCAAAATTTTATATGGCTGCTTATACCATGTTATACTGCTGCTTCTGTAATGTGGTTTTCATCTATCCTTTCAAATTTCTAAAATCATATGATTGACTTTTATTCAAACACATCTTGTGATCATGATGATATTAAAAGGCATTGTGGCAATCAATGCGATTCCACAACCACAGTGGTATGAGGTCATAACATATTCCTCATTAAAGACTTGCTATGTCAGAACAGGGTTGTCTTCTTAAAGCAGGCATATGTTCACCTCTGCTAGGCTTTGGGTTTATCCACAATATGAGGATATTCAGTTGTTTAACATTTGACAGTTACAAAGAGCTTCAATACACATGCTCTCACTGCATTATTTTCTGGAACAAGATGCAATATCACAAATGAAATAAACAAGATTTGTTTTTCATTTTACCTTTGCAATAACTCTGGTAAAAAGGCAGGGAAGGTATTAATATTTCCAATGAACACATGAGAAACTTGAGGCTCAAAGATGTTATATAAATTGCCTCGAAGTCTTATAGTTAGTAAACATTGGAGCTCAGATAAGTCTATCTCTGAGCCAACAGGTATGCCCCCAGTCTCTCTTTGCTTTGCTTTCCCTGTCCAGTGAGACACTGTATCGAAGGGTTTAAATGTTTCTTCAGTCAAAACACTTGGATTCTTGTTCTGATCCTGCTGGACTTCTCTGGCTGTGTTAATCTGGACAAATCACTTAACTACTCTTTGAATTTTTCTCTTAAGTAAAATGAAGATAATAGATAATAATTTTACTGACCTTCTTGAGTTGTAGTGAGGTTTTTACAGTTTTTATTTTACTTCTTTTTTCTTTCTGAATTTTGAAAAGGGGATATCACTATATTGCAAGGCTGGAGCTATTTACAGGCCTGATCATAGCAGACTGCAGCCTTGAACTCCTGGGCTCAAGTAATCCTTCTGCCTCAGCCTCTTAGGTAGTTGAGATTATGGGCATACACCACCATGCCCAGTCAGTTGTGAGTTCCATGTTACTATCCTTGGTTTATCATGAGCATTCCATTAATTTGGTGATTGTTGAGTTTATATATAAATTAATAAATTCCAACCCATCTGTTTTAAGAGTGTTCATTTTCTACATAAAATTAGACAATATATAGCAGGGCAATGAATATCTGGGTTACTTTAAAGGTGGTAAAGCCTGAGAAAAGATGAATGTCTTGACAGTCATAGACTATCTATGGATCAAGGCAGGAGAGTCTACAGAGACTGGGGAAAGGGAAGGAAAATGTCTCTTCTCTGAAAAAGGGAAAAGGTGAAGTAGGCATTGGACATCTTAGATACTCTATCTTTCTGTCAAAGCAGCCTGCTTGCCAGCACAAGTGAGCAGATTGAGAAATAAGATAAGAGAGTCACAGTGAATACATAAAGATCAACTTTCTCAGAGATAAACAAACAAATGTGAGGGTCACTGCAGCGTGTGAAGCCGAATAGGTCTGTTAACTGAATCTAGAATTAGGCTGACTTAAAACTCAGAGACAACATGCCCCCCCATTCCTCCAAAATGAGGGGAATGTATAGAGTATCTGAATCCAAAGAAGTATCAAGAGAAGGCTTACTCTTTGCACTCTGCTGAATCTCAGGAAGAAAAGGCAGAACTGAGCCAAGTCAGCTAGCTTACTCCTCCCAAACACATTGATGAGGGAAAAAAAAAAAAAAAAATCCTTCATATACTCTTGGATGGAGAAGCAGGCAATAAGTAACAGAAACATCCGGGGTGGGAAACAGAGATCTCCCAGTAAAAACAAGAAAAATATGCAAAACCTAAAATGATAAAGATGGAAGTATTTCAGATATTAGATGTGCTAAATGCAATAGAGAAAACTAACCACAAATTCTTACATGCATTAACTTCATTAATTATTAAAAGAATACATTGCATTCAATACAAAATAATGCTATTGGAATGTTTTTTATTCTTTCTATATTTAAGACATAGAAGGAAATTAAAATCAAATATTACATTTAAATTCTTAGACTGTGCAGTAGTCTATTTTACCTATGACATGGAGAAATCAGGGAAATTTAGATTTCGCCTATGTCATGAAGCTAATAAATAAAGGGATTGGAGACAGGATCTCAGGAATTCTAGACAGAAAATAACACATATGTCAGCAGGATGCAATTTTCTTACTTACGTAGGCAACAAATTATTATCAAAATGTGCTTGTAAAGCAGAAAATAAAATGAAAGCACATGTGATAAATCTAATGGAAAATAATAATAGTCCAATATCATCATTATAATAAGAATGTACTAAGGTATTATTCCAAAAAAAGTAAAATCACAATTCTCATGCAAATGTAAAATGAAGCAATGTCAATTAAGCCACCAGTAAGATGCTGAAAATCATTCCAAGAACATTTGAGAAACTGGGTGTATAATGGCAACTTATCAAACAAATTAAGATTGCTATATTAGAATTTTTAAATTTAAATAATACTTTGTTTTTATATTTAATTATTAGAGATATATAGTACGTGTACATATTTATGGGGTATGTGATATTCTTATATATGCATATTATTTGTAATTATCAAATATTTGGAATATCCCTCCCACCAAGCATTTATCATTTCTTTGTGCTCGTAACATTCAAATACCACTTTTCTAATTACTTTGAAATACACCATGAATTATTATTAACTACAGTTGCCCTATATGCTACTAAACACTATAATAATATATTAGATATTTTTAAGTGGTTAATGTCTAATGGAGCCATGCATCATAATTGTTGGTGTTTAATCTGTTGCACTGAGCAGAGATTCTCTGCATCTCTACTGAAAAAAAAATTTACAATTTAATCTCTGACACTACAGACGTGAAAATTGTCCAGTTAATTAAAAAATAAGGCCCATGGCTGAAGTAAAACAGCACCCAGTAATCTCTTTTGCCTGTTTTAAATTTCAGATAATTATTCTAACAGATATAAATAAATGTTCGCTACTTGTTAATTAGAACCACATTTTTCTCTTGGTCACTCTGAGTTACCTCTGACACCTATTGAGCACTGGAGACATGCAGATAATTATTTATCATTGGCCATACACTTTTAAACCATGCAATTGTTTCAGTCACATTGCATAATATCACTTATTGAACTGGAGCTGTCTTTTAAATATTCCCCTAGATTACCTGACATGGTAGTCTTGAGTGGATTACAAATTATTGTAGTATGGTATCTACATTTCAAAAATATAATTCAAATAAAAAATAAACAACAACAAAAACAAATACACACAGATGTACACACGTTTCTTCCCAGGCCTTTTGTGTCCTAGTGCATAGACCTTCCACAAAGCTCAGTAAATATTACTGTCATTGGTAGCACATATGAGTTCCCAGATTACTTTTTCCAATGAATGACAGACATCAAGAATGGCCACAGGCAGCTCCTGGTTGGCTCATTCGTCAGTTAAATTTAGGGTAACGTTCAAATTCTGCCACTGTCCGAGTTCCTCCTACCTTCTTCATAAGAACTTTTATCTCTTTATTATTCTTACATTTTTGCAAATACCTCTTACTTTTTTCTTTTAGTTGTGCTCATGCTATTTCCAGCGCCTGGAAGATCTTTTGTTCCCCTTCTTTTATCTGCTCCCTTCTCTTCCTTAGGCCTATTCAAATATTATCTCTGCAATAAAAATTGTCCAGTTATCCTATTCAGTCTTCCTGCTACATTACTGAGGCCTTTAATGTACCTCTTTTTAAAACACATTATTTATTATTTTATTATAATTAGTTGTTTAGGTGTCTATCTCATCATATATTTTGCAAAAACTATGTATGAGATTTGAGATGAACAACTGAATAAATCAATGAATGGATAATTTCTACAAAGTGTGAATGGAATATTTACTAGCAAAGACATGTGGAAATTATTATAATGTACTAGTAATTTATCATGGTTGACTCATAAAGAAATAGAGGTAATGACATCAAATTCCTGTATTTTTCGTGATTCTGTTCAGAGATTACCTCTTTCATGAATTCTTTCCTCTGCCAAAAGAAAATACTTGTTCTCTTTATAAATTATGTTGTCTTTTCAGACAATTTTTCAACAATATAATTTTCTACATACAAACATACATATACTTTCTTTTTTTTTTTTATTGTATATTGCAAATTTCTTGAGGTCTTTTTAGTTTTGATCCCAAGGACCTAACTCACCATTCACCTCCTGTTGTCAAATAGGTAATGCTGAGAGCAGCTCTTTCTCTCTCCATCTCTTTCTCTGTTAAATACATAAAACTCCCCTCTGATAAACACTTTACTACCCATAAGTAACACTGAGAGTCTGGCTACCAGCTTTAAAAAAGTTTCATATCTCATTATGTTCCTAACACCTTGGTATAATCACCCCTTATTCCTATAAAATAGCCACCTATGACTTCAGGAGGGATTTGAATTATTGGACAGAAAAAAAAGAATCATATTTAAGAGTGGTAGGGATGATAGAGTTAATAGAGGAGTAGTGAAAAGGGGAAGCTGAAATAGATAATATACTATTTTGTTTAGTGAAAGTACTAACAGAAAATATTATTTATGTCAAAAATTTCCAAGTATCAGCCAGTTATGCGGGTCATTTTCAGAATAACTTAAAAGCAATTTTTAACTAAATACTTTCACTCAAACTCATAGTTCTTATGATAAATTTCCCTGTCCTAAATTCTGCATTCAATGCAACAGCCATCCTTCTGAATTAATGAGTCATCATGTGAAAGAAACAATGTGTGTATATAATTTCTGACTCCTGCAAAGAGAAAAACTTGTGCATGTCTCATATTGGCAAAGGTTGATGAATGTTTACATGTCCCTTAAATGATTGCAATTGTTAGCTAGCTTTCTGCAGAATATAATCCTAAGGATTTCTGAGACAATGTTTTCCCATCAAATGCTATGCAAATTATAGTGAATTATGATAATTGATTTCAAATGCAGACTTTCTGCTGAAAAAAATTGTATTCAAACAAATGTGTTTTCCATACCATTAGAATTACAAGTTATAAACATGTCTAGTAATTCATTATAAGCCATTTATTCAGATTCAAGTATTTGAACACCAGCTGGTTGTCAGAAAGATTTATCAAATTCTTTCTATAGAAAATCATAAAAAGTTTTAGGGTTGCTTTTAATGTATCAGTAAATATTCATTGTTATCTGAAGAAGCAAATCTGTCACTGAGAAATTGGAACACTGGGATCTAAAGTCTGTAAATAAAATATGACTTTCTTAATAGAATAATAAATCACATTCCTCACACAGCTCTTGCAATGTCTTACAGTTAAAACTTCATGTGAGGGGATTTTTGTTTCAGACTCTCTATATGCCCAGGCATAAAGACAATCTTTTTTCCCCTTTGTTTAGATGATATCTTGACTAAGCTTTTGCAGTTTTTACCTCATTTTTTTAGGCTGCCATCACGTACCCTTTAATAAATACACAATCTTAGAAGTCATTCTTAGAAGAAAGTGGTAAAGATTTATTATGGAAACAGATGTAGCACAAGACTACATTAAGCAATTAAAATGGATTTTATCATTTATGTATCAGGATGCATATTTACATCTACTTCAATTTCTTAGAAAATGTTCTTAGTATGGTTCTCACAGGCATATGAAAGAATATTTTGTGCATGTTTTCTAGTTTGCTACCTGATATTGTGTAATACTGAGACATATTTATTTCAGTTTGATATATACAGAAATGTAAGTTCCTTATAGCACTTAATATAAAACCATTAAACACTAATTCGCTCTAGCTTCAGTTATGTTTATATTAAAATGTACAAAATAATAAAAATGCAATGAATATGGCATCATACAAATTCACATGAACTTAGTAACTGTAACAGATGCTTACTGATTTCATATGAATGTACTTATTTACACTAAAGATTCACTAAACAAAGTTTTTTTTTTTTTAAATCTTGTTTCATTGGAGAAAAATAAATGGTTAAGAATAAAATGGAATTTATCATCCCCTAATATAACAGTTCACTTTTTAAACTTGCTTAAAGCAAAGCAATAACAATAGAGCATAACAACACTAAGATAATCTGTCAAATGACTTTTGGGCAAAAGTGAAGAATAAAACATTTCAAAATAATTGTTAAAATATGAGCAATAGCTGGAGGCTATTATCCAAAGCAATAAAACGCAGGAAAAGACAACCAAACACCAAGTGTTCTTACTTGTAACTGGGAGCTGAACAATGAGAACACATGGACACAGGGAGAGGAACAACACACACGGGGTTTCGGGTAGGAAGAAGGGGGCAGAGTATCAGGATAAATAGCTAATGCATGCTAGACTTAATACCTAGGTTATGGGTTGATAGGGGCAGCAAACCACCATGGCACATATTTACCTATGTAACAAACCTGCAAATTCTGCACATGTATCCAGGAACTTAAAATTTTTAAAAATGAGTAATTCATTTAGCAACAAATATAAGCTTAAATAATTCATGAAAAAAATAGTGTTTTACATACTTTTTAAAGCTTACAAATGAAAGAATATATCATACCATTTTCCTGAGCTGGTCTTGATAAACAATTTTCAGAGAATATCCTTTGACCATATGTGGGCTAAAAAGACAAGAAAACAGTGAAGTTACATTTTAGTAGTGGAGGAAAGATAAATGTACAAAAGTAATCATTCAAGTAAAGAATGACAGCTGCCGTAACAGAATCCAGAATACATTTCTATGGGACATGAAGGATGAAGAGATTATACTCTATCTATGGAATCCAGGGTCTTCTCAGAAATAGCTGTATTGGTGCTGACTTTGAAGGATGGGTTAATTTAAAGGAGGTAGAAAGGTAAGGAATTTCATGAGCAGACAAATAACAAGAGCAAAGGCCAAGATACTGGACTTTACAGATCATGCTTACAAAAGAACATGAAGAATATCTGTTTGGATAAAATGCAGGGTCTGTGAAGTGAGTGGTTGGAAAATAGACTAGAATGAGATGCAGGAGTCATATTCAGAAACTCCTTAAATCCTTTGCAGAGTTGTTTGCATTTAATTCACTCAGGATTAAATGTCTTAAAGCAGGGAAATAGCATGTCCCAATCTCTAAAAGGAAGTCAAAATCAGCAATTAATTATATTGATGCTTCTTCCAGTCTCAAGGTGAAAATCAGAATATGATTAGAGAAGTAAGCATATAAATACCATAATATTGTGTCAGTAATGTACATTTAAAATTATTTTTCCAAAGGAAAATAAGCCGTTCTATAAAAAAGACACATGCACTTCTATATTCATCACGGCACTATTCAAAAAAGAAAAGACTTGAAATCAATTTAGGTGCTTATCAACGGTGGACTGGATAAAGAATGCAGTACATATACACCATGGAACACCATGCAGTCATATAAAAGAACAAAATGTTGTTCTTTGCAACAGCATGGGTGCACCTGGAGGCCATCCTTCAAAGCAAATTAACTCAGTAACAGAAAACCAATACTGCATGTATTCACTTGTAAATGGGAGCTAAACATTAGTTACACATAGACACAAGGATGGGAACAACAGACACAAGGGACCCCAAAAGGCAAAAGAAGGGAGGAGTCAAGGGCTAAAACGTACTGATTAGGTCCTATGCTCTCTACTTATGTTACAGCATCAGTTGCACCCCAAACATCAGCATCATGCAATATACCCATGTAACAAATTTGCACGTGTACCTACAGAGTCTAAAAACTGAAATTATAAAGAATAAATATTTATTTGAAACATACTTTTAATGCATTTATCTGGACATTTTACTCAGGAGAAAGACATATTTTTGAAATATTTATTGAGGTTCCTAAATATTTAACATTTCTGAATTTGAGCTAGTGCTTCAGGAAGAACAAGCTTTTACCTCAGAAAAAAATAAGAAAAAATTGGGACTGTAATCTTTAAATCATTGAATTTTCTGTGTGAAAAGATAGGACCTACAAAATTTAAATTCATTTATACCAAAATGTTTGAAAATGCAAGTTTCAAAGAGTAGTTTCATTAACTCTGCCTCCTCAATGAGAGTAAACTTTGAGTACAAAGAACTGAGGAATGTATAAAAGCAAAATGCCGACATGGAGATTGTGTCTTCCAAATTAAAATTGTCAGATAATTTACATCACTTAAATAAAATGTAATAACATTTACATTGTAAAATACAAAGTAAAAAATCAAGTAGGTATTTTATTAATGTTTTCAAATATGAGTAAAAGATGAAAATATATGATTTGAATTATATATATGTACACATATGTATATAAATATGGAAAGAGATTGTGTTTGTGTGAGAGGGAAAGAAACTTCATTTCTTAATAAATCCATAAAAAACTATGCTAATAATGTAATATTCATTGAATGACTCTATATACTATTGAATAAGAACTGCTAATGAATAAATTATTTCTACCAAGAGCTAATTATATTATTACACAGTCTATTACCTCTGAATGTTGTATATTCTGGCCCTAAATTAAAATGTCTCACAAATACTAAGTTCTTTAGGACTTAGCTTTCTCCTCCTGAGAGAAGATTTTGTTGGCTGCCTCTCTGCAGTAGGTCTCAGTTATGCTCTATTACAGAGCTCCGCCTTTCATAATGGTAGTCATAGTGTAATCCTTTCACTTATATGTTGACCATCTCTCCCCGTAGACTGTATTCTCCTGAAGGTCAAGGACCTTCAATGCTATGCTCTGTTACGTTTCTAGTGCCCAGAGCAGTATCTTGAGCTCACCAACACATAATACACATCTGTTGAACAAAAATGTAATTCTTTAGAAATTCAATAATTTCACAGGAGAACAATTTGGATTAATCACTTGAAACTGTATTTTGCCAAGTGAACATTTATAATGACTTCTTATTAATAAAACTACTTGTTGTATCTAAATAATAGGACATTTTATAGACTATTAGGAAAACTGGAAGAAATAATTTATATTTAACTTATTTGTTGAAAATCAAAATTTGAAACATAAAACTTAAACTTTACTTTCATTTGTTCTTTATATTTTTGCTGAATTCATATTCTGTACAAGGCACTATATTATCTCTTATGAGAGATACAGAGAAAAATGAGACAGTTCTTCCCTGAAGGAATGAAAATCTAGTATAGATATAAAATAGGTAGAGATACTGCAAGTCAAGTGAGAAGGTGACAACCGGCATTAGAGATTTGCTGCAGCAGTGTTTCTCAAACTTCTTTTTGCTTCAACTCACAGTAATAAATTAGTCTTGTGCTGTGTGTAACAAATACGTAACAGAACAATATTTTACCTTTACTATATGCAATACACTTTAATATTTTCCATTCTATCATATCCTCTTTTTGCTTAATCTTGGGTATTCATTTATTAAACTATTTTTACAACACAACAAAAATCAACATGCTGCTCAAAAACACTGAGCTCTTTGAAGAATCAGCTTCCTCAGTGAGACGGTATTTATGTCAAATATTGAATAAAAGACTGTAATAGGTATACATGTAAATTTCAGGAAAAGGTATCATTTCAGACAGAAGAAAACTACATAAATAATATTATTTAGAACATGAGAGAGCATGAACAAATAAGACCAAGTAGCTCAGTTTGGCTGCTGTGGTAGACAGACATTTTAAGATGACCCTCCAGGTTCCTACATCCTGATATATACACCATGTGTAATAAGCAATCCTTGAGTATGGCAGAACCTGTGACTATGAGAATATGTCATTTCCACAATTTTGTTACTTTCGCTGGCAAAAAAGAATTTTTGCAGATGTAACTAAGTCTCTAACACATTGTGTTAATAGAAAGGAAACCATCCTGGGTAAGCCTGATCTAATCAGGTGACTTCTTAAAAGTAAGATTCAGAGATACCCTTTCTTGCTGGATATGCAGATTCAGCTATCAAGAGTTCTATAGCCTCCAGGACATGAATTCTACTAACATGTGAGACAACACAGCAACATCTTGGGATTGCTGAGCTTAGAACACAGCAGAGCCCACCAGACTTCTTGCCAACAGAAAGATGAGATTATAGATGTATGTTGTCTTTAATATATTACTCAATAGTAGAAAACAACTGTAGTGTGGGTGCACAAAGAAAAACCGTGTAAGAGATTTCTGCAAAGGTAACTGAAATTCTGAGTATGGAGTGCCATGAGAGATTGGAGAACTGTTATATTAACTAAAATTTTAAAAATCTAACCTAATTTTTATATTAAGTTGATAAAGGAGGACATATAGTTTATACTATATGTGAACAATTATATTACACTATGATTTCTAATGTCTATGTTGCTAATTTTTTATATTTTGATTATTTAAAAAATTAGTAATCAAACAAATACATTCAAGTGTCTGCCTTTTGTTCAAAAGGCAAAAATTGGTTCATGTAAGTTTCTTCCACAAATAATTTACTGCTTTCTTTGACATAAGATCATGACATTCATAATTCATCTTTTTAATATAAATAATGTTCATCAGTCCACTATAAGAACATGATATTTTGATAATTACAAAATAATTGAATTTGATAGTCTTGTAACATAGGAACCCTAAGATTTGAGAAAGCCAGGTGGGGACTGGAACAGCCAGTCACTTCCATGCATCCACTCAGGTCCATTTATGCCTCAGTGACATATACATCTTATTTTCTCTGTGTCTTATAATGTGGAATGCTTAGAAAACCCTGCCTTAGGGATTATTTTGTCTTTAGAAATAAGCTTATATTTTCCAAATCCTTCAGTGAGCAGCTTAAAGCAGGTGATATTTTCTGAATTCTGCCAATCAGGAAACTAGTATACCAACTATGTGATTCATACTTTCATTGTGTGCACTGAGCCCAAAGATGTCCTAAAATGCAGAGAATGACTTTAAAAGCAACTGCTTCTCTGGATATACTCATATGGTGCATCTCATTCTTTTGAGAAGATTTGCAGACTTCTTGATAATTTCTGCTTTAGTATGTAATTTTTATTAATTTAAAATAGATAATTTATGTCTGAACTGTATAAAAAGGAATGATTACATAAGTATTCCACAACATTAGATACCATAGAAACATAATTAAAATGCACAGATGTGGCTAGAATGCAACAACATTGCATCGTTCACAAGTGCAGTGAACTGAAATGTAACACTAGTTAAAATGCAAATACAGAATTCTCCCCCTCACACACTACTATTCTGATTTTCTTACAACGAGAAACAGCACCATGTAGGAAAAAAGGGAAGCATATATTAGGGTTGTTTTTTTTTTTTGTTTTTTTGTTTGTTTCATTTTTTACCTTCTCTGAGGTCTGAAAATGATGTCATTTTTATATATGCCCTTCTTCAATGAGACAGAACTAGTTTCAGTAGCTAAAGAAAGCAAAAGTATCAGCCAAATGATGGCTTCTGCCTATTTTATAGCATAAACACTCTGACCTTTTCAAACAGATTGTATTAGTGACTTCAGTACCTCCTTCAGAGAACCTTAAATTTACTAATTTAGATCAGCAAAATTAAACCTTTCTTCTAAGTGTCATAGGAAGACCTTCCCCTTGTTAACCACAGGCAATTTTTGCAATGGGTCAAAGATTCTGTATCTAAAAATGCAATCTTATAATTTGTGTCTGTTGAGAAACTAGGGTTTGGGGATTGCAAAGCATGTGATGGTGAGCATGCCCTTTTTTCCTTTAGGCAATGCAATGCTCAGTAAATGGCTTGATACATTTTAAATTTTCAGTGTGTGATCTTAATAGCATGTATATTTCCATTGCCTATAATCATGTTTAAAGCATGGTCAATTTCATATAAATTAATGTGATATAAGTTTAAAATTGTAGACGACTTCCATAAAACCTTAAGGGGGCAAAGCTGGAAGTAATTTGTGTAATTTTACAAATTCGATACAATTAAAAAGTTGAATACTCTTGTTTGATATGTTGAAAATATCAGCTATATAATATCTTTAATGTTGTTACTAATAGCATGTCTTATGTGTCTCACTTAATAACAGCAATCTCAGCCAGCCAAGAAAATATTTTGTTTACATTTTACTTTGTGGGTCAAAATCCACCTAAGACTCCCTAATCCAAACCAGAGTAATGGGTGTGTGTGTGGGGTGCAGAATTGTACACAAGACATTTCAGATTCTAAACAAGAAATTTTGTAACCATCTTTCACTGTTCCTTATTTTATTTTATGTATTCAATCTGTCACTAAGCCTTATTCTTTCTTTGAAATTTTTCTCAAATCTCTATTTTTACATCATTTCTCCTGTGAGCACCCTAACTCAAGCTGTTGTCTCCTAATTATGTAGATGACTACAACAGTTCTTTAGCTGAATTGACTAGTAGGTTTCGTTGGTCATAGTCATTACTAATCTTCTAAAATATTGCTTGTACCAACATGCAAGAACTGATGTAGCAAATCACATAATAATTTACATTGCCTATGATGGCAAATATCAAATTCATAATCTATATTTTCAGAATCTCTATGCTATGAACATCTTACTAAGTTCTTTATACCAGTATTCCTAAAAATGAACTCCAATCCTGTTGGACTGAATTCTTCCCAACTATCATTCCTAACGATGATGAATATACCCATAAGGATATTTTAAGTAATCAGTGAAAGGCTGCTGCTAATGAAATTAAAGCATCACAGTTTGAGACAGAACACAGGCTCAAATTATTAAACCTAAAAGAACAGATACATCTCTTAGTCCCAAACTTTACTAACAATTCAGATGATATAAATAATAGGAAGAAAGAGGTAAAACATAGAGAAGTCAGAAACTATCAACATAGACCGTAATATGTTTCCTCACCACATTAGGACTGACTTTGGTCCCTATGAAGAAAGTGAGTTCAAAATGATACATTTGAAACTCATTTGCACAGAGGGAACTACTTCAGTCAGGAAACATCCCTGTTTTATATTCCAATAAACGTATATAGAATATATGATGTTTTCTATCAGGTCATGCCCCATAAATGCGTAAATTCCAGATATATTCACTATGAGCAAGCTAAGTAGCCCTGCCATATCTGTTAAATGTATTTCATAGATGAGGATTATTTATTATCTTTATTATTCCAAATATAATCAGAGATTTAACTTGGCCATATTTTCTTTTACTTCTGGGTATATTAATTCCCTGAATAGTAGGTTAGGTTGCAGCCTGCTGCTAAAATGTATGGTTCCAATCTGCGAGTTATTTTGCTGGATTAAGTTTAGTTGATCCTCATATTTCAGCACAGTCTTTCAGGTGGAAGAGAAAGAAGCAATGTTTCACGATGCACACCTGGCAACAGTGAGTAACTCTAAATTCAACCATTACGTCTACGTGCAGATCCGTTCACATAATCTACTGGATGTTTATGGCCCTCAGGGAAAAATACACACATACACACACAAACACACCTGAAAACTGATAGTTCTTTAAAAGTGGTTGCAGATTTTCATGTGTTCTGAAACCGTGCATTTACTGAAAATATAAAAAATTTACAAAGATACGATAATAGGAACTGGTGGAGTATGAAATTCACTAGAGAGTTAATGCTGTATCTATAAGCAGCCATTTTAAATTATGTAATTTGTCTGCAGGTTGCTCAATATATTTAGGTTTAATATTTTATTATTGAGTCAATAAATTACCATTCCAACAAAAGAACACTTTTCTTGACTATAGTCTTCTTTACTTAAAAAAAAACAAAAACAAACAAACAAAAAAAAACCAATTTATTGGCCGGGAGCAGTGGCTCATGCCTGTAATCCCAGCACTTGGGGAGGCCGAGGCGGGCGGTCAAGAGGTCAAGAGATCCAGACCATCCTGGCCAGCATGGTGAAACCCTGTCTCTACTAAAAATACAAAAACATTAGCCGGGCGTGGTGGCGCGTGCCTGTGGTCCCAGCTACTCGGGAGGCTGAGACGGAAGAATCGCTTGAACCCAGGAGGTGGAGGTTGCAGTGAGCCGAGATTGTGCCACTGCACTCCAGGCTGGTGACAGAGCAAAACTCCGTCTCCTCCCTCAAANAAAAAAAAAAAAAAAAAAAAAAAAAAAAAAAAAAAAAATTATCAAGAAGGCACCAAGATGGTCAAATAAAACAGCTCCTGTCTGCAGCTCCCAGCAAGACCAGCACAGAAGGCAGGCGACTTCTGCATTTCCCAGTGAGGTACCCAGTTCATTTCCTTGGGACTGGTTAGGGAATGGATACAACTCACAGAGAGTGAGCAGAAGCACCGTGGGACAGCACTTCACCTGGGAATTGCAAGGAGTGGAGGGGCCTCCCTGCTCCAGCCAAGGGAAGCAGTGAGGGATTGTGCTACTCACCCTGTGTACTGTGCTTTTCCCGTGGAGTTTTGCAATCCAAAGAACAGGAGATTCCTTCATGAGCCTACATCACCAGGGTCCTGGATTTCAAGCACAAAACTGGGCGGCTGATTGGGAAGGCACTGAGCTAGCTGCACGAGCCTTTTCCTACCCTAGCATTGCCTGGAACCCCAGTTAAATAGGAGAACCGTCCACTCCGCTGGAAAGGGAGCTAAAGCCAGGGATACAAGTAGTATCTCTCAGCGGGTCCCACTCCCAAGGAGCCCAGCAAGCTAAGAACCACTCGTTTGAGATTCTCGCTGCCAGCACAGCAGTCTGGTGTTAACCTGGGATGATTGAGCTTGGTGAGGGGAGAAACAGCTGTCATTACTGAGGCTTTAATAGGCGGTTTTACTGAGGCTTTAATAGGCGGTTTTCCCCTGACGGGGCTAAGGAGGCTAGCAGGTTTAGACTAGGAGTTCAGCACAGCACAGCAAAGCGACTGTGGCCAGACTGCTTCTCTAGATTCCTTCTTACTGGGCAGAGCATCTCTGAAGGGGATGCAGCAGCCCCAGACAGAGGATTAGAGATAACACTCGGTCTCCCAGAGACAGAGCACCTGGGCAGGGGGAGCAGGGGCAGGTGCAGCTTCAGCGGACTTAATCGTTCCTGCCTGCTAGCGCTGAAGAGAACAGCTGATCCTGATAAGGGGGATTCTCCTAGCCCAGGGCAGCAGCTCTGCTAAGGACAGACTCCTTCTCAAATGGTTTCATGACCCCTGTGCCTCCTGTGACTAGAATAGACCTCCCAACAGGGTTAGACAGACATCTCTACAGGAAAGGCATCTGGCTGGCATCAGTCCAGTTCCCCTCTGGGTCGAAGCTTCCAGAGGAAGGAGCATGCAGCAATCTGCTTATTCTGCAGCCTCTACTGGTGATACCCAGGTGAGGAGGATCTGGGGTGGACTTCCAGCAAACTGCAGCAGACCTGCAGAAGAGAGGCCTGACTGTCGGAAGAAAAACTAACAAACAGAAAGCAACATCCACAAAAGAGACCCCACACAAAAACCCCATCAAAACATCATCAATTTCAGAGATCAAAGGTAGATAAATCCATGAAGATGAGGAAAAACTGCTACAAAAATCCTGAAAATTCCAAAAACCAGAATGCCTCTTCTCCTCCAAATGATTGCAAAACCTCTCCAGCAAAGGCATAAAACTGGACAGAGAATGTGATTGACAAATTGACAAAAGTAGGCTTGAGAAGGTGGGTAATAAAAAATTCCTCTGAACCTAAGGAGCATGTTTTAACTCAATGCAAGGAATCTAAGAACCTTGATTAAATATTACAGGAACTACTAACTAGAATCACCAGTTTAGAGAGGAAGATAAATGACCTGATGGAGCTGAGAAACAAAGCACGAGAACTTCCTGAAGCATACACAAGTATCAATAACTAAATCAATCCAGTGAAAGGATATCAGAGATTGAAGACCACCTTGCTGAAATAAGGCATGAAGATAAGATTAGAGAAAAAGAATGAAAATGAATGAACAAAGCCGCCAAGAAATATGAGACTATGTGAAAACACCAAACCTATAATTGATTGGTATACTTGAAAGTGACAGGGAGAATGGAACCAAGTTGGAAAACACACTTCAGGATATTATCCAGGAGAACTTCCCCAAACTAGCAACACAGGCTAACATTCAATTTCAGGAAATACAGAGAATACCACTAGATATTCCACAAGATCAATCCCAAGACACATAACTATCAGATTCTCCAAGGTTGAAATGAAGGGAAATGTGTTAAGGGCAGCCAGAGAGAAAGGTCAAGTCACCTATATAGATAGAAGCCCATCAGACTAACAGCAGATCTCTCTGCAGAAATCCTACAAGCCAGAAGAGAATGGGGGCCAATATTAAACATTGTTAAAATAATTCTCAACCCAGAATTTCATATTCAGACAAACTAAGCTTCATAAGCAAAGGAGAAATAAAATCCTTTCCAGACAAGCAAATGCTGATGGATTTTGTTACCACCAGGCCTGCCTTACAAGAGCTCCTGAAGAAAGCACTAAACATGAAAAGGTAAAAATGAAACTGATGTTGGTATTCTTACTCTGTTATTTGGTGTATACTCACTCAGTTTGGTGCTTGAGAAATGCAAGAATTTCAATGGTTTTAATCTTAGCTGCATGGTAGAATCACTTGGAAAGTTTTTAAAAATACCTATGCTGATTCCTTACACCTGCCTTATAATGTTAGTTGTGGGCATATGCCTTTTTAAAAAAATTGTCCGCAAGTGATTGTACTATGCAGTCAGTGATGAGAAGTACTGATTCAGACAATGTAGCCACAAACCAAGCAAAGGTAAGCATGAATAAACCAGAAAAAGAATCCTTTTTCCTCAGTTGATGACATTTTTATAGCTTTATTACAGCACTTATCCTTTTGTACAAGGGTGAATTTTGCATGTTATTGTGTCTCTGACTAGACTCTCAGTTCCTTAAATTGAGAGTCACATCTGATTTGAGCTTATATTATGCTGAGCTTGAGCTTAACACAATGACTTTCACAGATGTGCTTATTTTATTTTTATGACAGCCATTCTATCATTAAGAACACAGAGAACTGGTTTTATTTAATGAAGAAAAAATCAAAATAGGTATTCTACATCTGACCCTTCTTTTTCATCAGCTATTGACATTGGCATTATCTCCTAAATTATTTAACATTATTGTTTTCTTTAAATAATCCATCATAATTAAAATAATTGAATCGTACAGTATTGTATTTGTGTTTCATATGTAGAACATCAAACATCTTTTAAAAAATTTTATTTTACTTTAAGTTCCTGGATAGATGTGCAGAACATGCAGGTTTGTTACATAGGAATACGTATGCCATGGTGGTTTGCTACAGCTACTGACCTATCCTCTAAATTCTCTTCCCTCACCCCCCACCCGACAACAGGCCCCAGTGTGTGATGTTCCCCTCCCTATGTCCAGGTGTTCTCACTGTTTAACTCCCACTTATGAGTGAGAACATGTGGTATTTGGTTTTCTGTTCCTGTGTTAGTTTGCTGAGGATATTGGCTTCCAGTTTCATCCCTGTCCCTAAAAGGACATGAAATTTTTATGGCTGCATTGTATTCCATGGTGTATATGTACCACATTTTCTTTATCCAGTCTATCATTGATGGGCATTTGCGTTGGTTCCTTGACTTTGCCATTGTAAATAATGCTGCCATAACATACATGTGCATGTGTCTTTATAGTAGAATAATTTGTATTCCTTTGGGTATATACCCAGTAATAGGATTGCTGGGTCAAATGGTATTTCTATTTCTAGATCCTTGAGGAATCACCACACTGTCTTCCATAATGGTTTAACTAATTTACACTCTCACCAACAGTGTAAAAGCGTTCCTATTTCTCTGCAACCTCACTTGCATCTATTGTTTCTTGACTTTTTAATAAGTGCTATTCTGACTTGCATGAGATGGTATCTCATTGTGGTTTGGGTTTGCATTTCTCTAATGATAAGTAATGTTGAGGTTTTTTTCATATGTTCATTGGCCAATGAATATCTTCTTTTCAGAAGCATATGTTCATATCCTTTGCCCACCTTTTGATGAGGTTGTTTCTCTTATCTTGTCAATTTGTTTCAGTTCCTTGGAAATTTTGGATATTAGACCTTTGTCAGATGGGTAAATTGCAAAAATTTCCCCCCCATTCTGTATGTTACCTGTTCACTCTGATGCTAGTTTCTTTTGCTTTGCAGAAGCTTCTTCGTTAAATTAGATTCCATCTGTCAATTTTGGCGTTTGTTGCAATTGCTTTTGGCGTTTGTGTCATGAAGTCTTTGCTCATGCCTGTGTCCAATGGTATTGCCTAGGTTTCTTCTAGGGTTTTTACATTTAAGCCTTTAATCCATCTTGTGTTCATATTTGTATAAGGTATAAGGAAGGAGTCCAGTTTCTGTTTTCTGCATATGACTAGCCAGTTTTCCCAGCACCATTTTTTGAACAGAAGATCCCTTTCCCATTGTTTTCTTTTTTTGGTCAGGCTTGTCAAAGATAGATGGTTGTAGATGCATGGTGTTAGTTATGAGGTCTCTGTTCTGTTCCTTTGGTCTATATGCCTGTACTGGAACAAGTACCATGATGTTTTGAGTTGTTGTAGCCTTGTAGTACAGTTTGAAGTCAGGTAGCATTTAGACTCTTTACAAAAGAAGACATATATGAGGCCAACAAACATATGAAAAAAATGCTCATCATCACTGGTCATTAGAGAAATGCAAACCAAAACTACATTGAAATACCATCTCACGCCAGTTAGAATGGCAATCATTAAAAAATCTGGAGATAACAGATGCTGGAGAGATTGGGGGCCAATATTCAATGTTCTTAAAGAAAATAATTTTCAACCTAGAATTTGGTAACCTAAGCTTTCAAAGATGTGGAGAAATAGGAACACTTTTACACTGTTGGTGGGAGTGTAAATTAGTTTAGAGTTTTTAACATGAAGGGATGTTGAATTTTATCATAGGTCTTTTCTGTATCTATCGAGATAAGCATGTGGTTTTTGTCTTTGGTTCTGTTTCTATGATGGACTACATTTACTGATTTCTGCATGTTTTACTGGACTTGTTTTCCAGGGATGAAGCTGACTTGATTGTGGTGGATAAGCTTTTTGATGTGCTTCTAGATTTGGTTTGGGTTTGCAAACCAAATCAGTATTTTATTGATGATTTTCACATCAATGTTACCAGGGATATTGGTCTGCAGTATTCTTTCTCTTTGTTGTTTTATCTCTGCCAGGTTTCAGTATCAGGATGATGCTGGTTTCATAAAATGAGTTAAGGAGGAGTCCCTCCTTTTCAACTGTTGGAATTTGAGCATTTCTTTGTACTTTTGGTGTACTTCAGCTGTGAATCCATCTGGTCCTGGACTTTTTTTTGTTTGGTAGGCTATTAATTACTGTCTCAAGAGGTGACTATTAATTTTTAATACATCCTCTTCATTAAGCCTGTAGTGAGAGCGTTGTCCTACTTTCAGCTGCTTCCTTCTCTCTGAGAAAAACCTTACAACTTTAATGTGACTACAACCTATCCTTGTTGCAGTCATCAACTGATTCTTTTGGTCATTTCTCATTCCTTGAAGAGCTTCACATCGGCATCACTAATTCTATCTCTCGAATACAATCTCTGCCATAATTATTTATAATTCTATATCTATATAGTTGATCTTTTTAATAATCCAGACTCTCCTTTCTTTATCTTTCCCTCCTCCTACTTCAGCTAACCATTGTACATAGTCACACTGTAGACTTTGTCATTATCAATAACCATATACACACCTTAATCTTATTTTCAATTTCCATACAATATTTTCAATTTCCATACAGTAGGTGTTGGAAATTGAAATTATTTTCAATTTCCAACACCTACTGTAGTTCCATGAATCACTTTCTTATGCCACATCATAATTCCAACATTTTTTTCCACCAGAATTGAAAGTCCATTGTTCCTTCACAGGTTTCTTTTCAACTGGATTAAATTACATGTTCTGTTATTATCAATTTTTTATATATCCTTAAGTGTCTTACCTTTTGGTCATTTTATGGCACTTATCTAGCAAAATAATTATTTCATGTAAATCCAACTTTCTGCCTACAACTAGACAAGTAATGGCTGAAGAAAACCATGTAATCTTACAAACTGGTTCCACCACGCGGTGATGATTATTAACCAGAAGTGAAACCATAATAATGTTTCTATACATTTCTCAAATACATTTGGGTCTTCCATAATTTACATAACTATTATATCTTCTCTTTTCCTATCAGACCTCCAATTCCTCTCCACTTTCTTAGTCTCAGCTATTGATTCTTTTTCTATTCGTTGAAAAAATACAAAACAATAAGTGTTTCCAAAAGTTTCCATCACACCTTCTCAATTGCCTACACAAATAAATAGAAATTAGTTTTGCTTTCCCTTCTGATAAAATTAACTCTTCATAATTCCACTTAAAACCAATAATTCCTGCATTAAATCATGTAATCTCTTGCCAGTTCAAATGTCTCAGTAATTGCTTTTCCATTCTAAACAATCATTTCTCCCTCGTATGCATAATTCTTCTTGAAATATTCTAACACTTTCTTAGTAAAAAACATTTCCCTTGATCCTACAGCCCCCCGAGCTACCACCATATTTATTTACTCCTATTCACAAAAAAAGGTTTGAATGACTTTTATACATTCACATCTCCAGTTTTTCTCCCCTAGTTTCTTCTTGAATGTACCTATAATTGAATGCAAGATATTTATGCTCATTACTCCACTGAAACAATTGTCAGTATAAATCTCATCTAGCAGTTACTCTCCTCATATTGCCTGAACTATAATGCCTGTAATGGCCCAACTGTAATGGCCCAACTGTGATGGCTCACACGTGATGAATGTTTATTTTTATTCTCATAAATACTAAACTATATGTTTATGATGAGAAGCTAGCTCTCTTTCCTGTGGTGAAGCAAGACCACAAACTTACTCTGATGGCTTCACCTTCTTGAGCATATGGCTTCCAGGGTCACTATGATTATTCATCTCAGTCAACCGGGAAAACGCACGATGATCAAACCTGGGAGATTTTTATAGGGTAGAGTTGGACATAAAATGTGTCACGTTTTTTTCACATTTTATTTGTTTTAACTCACTCACAAGGCCATGTCTGATGACATAGAAAATGGAGAAATGTTGTCTTTGTTGCTAGGCAGAGAAGAAATCTACTTTGGTACAGAGTTAAACAGTCCAAAACAAAGGTCTCCAAGGCCTTACATGATCTGCCTTACTCTCAATTCTCTAACCTAATTTTCTACCATTCTCCCTTTTGGACATGCAACTGTGCCACACTGGACTCCTTCATTTCCTTAAACAATCTAAATATATGTGTACCATGCAGTTAGGTTGGTGCAAGTCCTCTACCTTGACTGTCCATTTTTTATAGAGCCACATGCCACTCTCCCTCAAGTCTTTCTGCACATTGCTTAGATGTGACCTAGTCAGCAAGGCCTTTTCTTGTTATCTGTTTAATATAAAATAGAAATTACAATCACGTGTACTCCCTATTACTTCTTATCATGTTTCATTTTTCTGTATAGAACTCACGTCTACTTATATATTTATTGTTTGTTCTGTTTCCTATTGCCTCATGCACAGATCCTTAAGCATCTAGTAACCATTTGCTAAATTTTTATCAAGATTATGAATAAAATAATGAATTAATAAACATGTCTATTACTCCATTATGCCAACCTTAATACTTTGGTGTGTGTCTCAATATTCTAGTTACTGCAAAAATCAAGATGTATCTTCAAATGGCTTCTGCCTCCATATATCCATTGATCAAACTGACAGCTTCCTCTTCAGTTGCTCCTACAACAGCTAGGAGGTGAGAAGAATAGCTGAATTGTGAATCAATCCAAAATGGCTTAGAGTTAAGGATAGGTCGATAGATTTGAGATTAAGCATAGTAATCTTAAATTTATTTAGTTATTTATTTATTTTAGCATTTTGGTTATTTTTACTTGAAGAAAAACAGCCTTCTCCAAGGGCAACAAAGTGAACTGAAGGTCAGAGGAAGCTGGGTGCAGGCTTCTCGCAAGTTTTTGCTCCAAAACCTGGAAGTGTGGTGAGAGGGCCCCCCCGGAGCTCTGGGGAAGGCCGGCACAGCACAGGGGTTCCTTTGGTTGGGGAGGAAGAGCTGCCAGTCCACACATGGTCACTGGATTGGTCTGAGTGGACTCCAAGGTGATTGTCACATGCTAGTCTGCTAACATGATCGACATTAACATTCTTGGGGGGGCATTAAATTAAGGAATGACACAGGGAGTCAGGAGAGTGGCCTATTTGGTTAGATTCTGAATCACAATCAGGAAATAGTCTGTAGGATCAGTTCTTTATTTTAATTTAGAGCTCTCCCCATATTTTTTAGTCTCTGATATATTTTGGTTGATTTCAAAGCCTATTTTCTAAAGCAAACATCCCTCGGTGATCCAAAAAGCACACATAAAGTCCCCTAATGTGTGATACTTGTGTCTGTGTGTGACAGAGTAAGCATATTGTGGTAAGAAGGTGGATTTGTATCCTTCTGATGGTTTGTCTATTGTATATTGAAATGAACTTTTTAAATGATACAAATATATTATAATACAAATTCACATCATTGATGTCACATGGCAAAATTATGTTGAAGGGAAATTAATATATCTTTCAGTTCTGATTTAATGTTACCCAGTGAAATTAGAGATTAGTGAATGACATTACAGTACCAGCAAATCATAATTTCTAACATTCATTGTATTCTGGGAGAATTCACTTCAAAAACATTAATTCTTACAACTGCAATACATTATATTTTTATTTTTATATTTCATTTTAATTGCATCTGTTCACCTGTTTCCCTCATTTCTCAAACACTCAAATTCTAGTACTTCTATTGTTATAGTAATATGTAATAATAACTGAATAATATTCCCTCTTTGTCTTCACTGCCAGAACCCATAAAAATATGTACAGGTACAACCTCTCATGATCTTGACTCAAAAATAAGCTATTTGAAGAGCTCTTAGCAAATTATATTTGTGTATTGTAAAATTTTGAATATCTTATTTTTTACTTTATTGGTTACTTGTTATCTCTTTAATCTTGATTTAAAATGCCTCTCAAGCAGTTGCGTATGTCTATGATTTGCTTGGTACAATACAAAGAAAGTCTAGAAAGATCTTTGTCAACTACTTTTTATTTAGTCATCAAACCTTTCAAAAACTGTGGTAAGCTAATGAGAAGTCATTGAAAATTTTTAAGAAAAAAAAGGTTCCATTTACAGACTTGTGTTTTGGATTTTTTTTTTTTTCTTCTTTCTGAATAAGGTTAACTGTAGGGAAGAAACTTGAGAGTCAATTAAAGCATTGTGAGTGGGGCACTGAAATAATCTAGGTTAAAAAGAATACAGGAGTTTCCCATACTATTTTCATTGCAATGGAAATTGAGAAGTGGGTGAAATCATAAGCTATGTGGTAGTACAAAAGAAATACTTGGTGATTAATTGGAGAAGGAAGGAAATAAAATAATCAAGTGAATTGTATAGTCAAGCATACTGTTGTTCAAATCTCAGTTCTGTTATATGGTAGCTCTTTGGATTATTGAAAAGTACTGCACTTCTCTAAGTTTCAGGTTCCCCAGTCATAAAAGAAGTTAAATACACATTAGATAAAGAAATTTATAGAAAATAAATGCCTACTACAGTATCTGGCATACAATAAATGGGATAGACTGAGGGATTCTTCAGCAGTATTCAGTGCTCTTTTGTGTAAAGTCATAGTCCTCTGCTCTGCTTTGGTCAAAGAAATGTAGGCATAAGTGATACACAAATTCAGGACAGAAGTTATGTGTCAATACATCTTTACTTTTCTCTATTTTCTCCCTTTTCAGAATGATTGGCAACATTTCCTATAAAGGAAGCTCTGTTAGCCTATAATCTAGATTAAGGAAACATATAAGAACAATAGTTAACCCATGAGGGAAAAATATGTAACATGAGTGAGACAACAGTTTTTGTTTTTAAAAGTAATTCAGATTTTCAAGTTGTTAATTATTGAAGCATAACCCAGCCCATCCTGAGACAGTATGAGATCAATTATTAGTAAATATTTTTGTGTATTAGACAAATGGAAGTGTTTCATGAACCAGGAAGTGATCTAGAAAACAGATGAGAAGGTTAGTCTTTTAAAAAAGGGATATTAGGCCAGGCATGGCTGCTGATGACTGTAATCCCAGCACTTTGGGAGGCTGAGGCAGGCAGATCACCTGAGGTCAGGAGTTCAATTCCAGCCTGGCCAACATGGTGAAACCCGTCTCTACTAATAATATAAAAATTAGCTGGTCATGGTAGTAGGCAACTATAATTCCAGCTACTCAGGAGGCTGAGGCAGGATAATCGCCTGAACCCAGGAGGCAGAGGTTGCAGTGAGCTGAGATCTCGCCACTGCACTCCAGCCTGGGCAACAGGGCAAGACTCTGTCTCAAAAAGGAAAAAAAAAAAAAAAAAAGGTGGGGGGTAATACTAAAAGTAAATAGATAAAAATGGGTGCATTTCCCCACATACACCATGTAGGATTTGCTTAGCAGAAAAAATATGCAACTAAATCCTTCCATCAGATTAAACACTACACTGCACGCTATGATAAAGTTAATTGGGTTGAAAGCTATGATAAGCAGCTATGTTCCTTGTAATTTCAAACACATTGATTAAAAAGAAACCAATGAAATTTCCAGAGGTAAGAAAGTTTTATGACCAAGAAGAAGGAAAAGCAGCCTCAGGGCTCTCTGAAGCCACTGTTCAGGTGTCTTTTATCTGGGTTGCCAACGATGTGACTCTGTTTTAACAACTCCTATTTATGGTGACCTTTTTGTTCCAAAGTTTAAATTTCTGAACGATTATCTGATGGCTCCAGCTAATATAGAAGGCTAGAGCTTAGCCCAAGCAAGGGGGAATCCTCATTTACATTTTGAGTCATGCCCAGAGAGAAAAATTGCTAGGAGCAGAACAGCATTCCTCGATTTCCTCAGCAGGGAATGGCACAGGCAGGTCACATGACACAGAAAAATTGGGTAAATATATATCTGAAAGCATTGGTTTTTATTTTAATTCTAAAATCTACTAAAATCTAAACTTTAAATTGTTTCAGAAAGAAAAGGGTTATGAACATTTTGGATTAGTTAATTGAATTGCAGCCTATTTTGGATATATTTTAAAGTAGAAAATAGGGGTTTTTTGGTGTCTGTCACTGAGAAAGGTAATGTTCTCATTTTTTTTTAAATAACTATTGATTATGTTTCAATTGGAACATGCAAATAAATCCTTCCATCAGATTAAATACTACACTGCACGCTATGATAAAGTTAATTGGGTTGAAAGCTATGATAAGCAGCTATGTTCCTTGTTGTGTTTCATTGCCACAAGGCAATGAAATGCTGTAGACTTACTTTAATACACATATTATTATGGCATGAAAATCCACCATCTTAATCTTTGGAAATTAAATTATTTCTCTTCAAATTGCCTATTCCTCTCCAGGGTTCTGCTTCATGGGCACAGTGGAAAGATTCTACTTCATCCCTCTAAATCGTAATCTGCCTGTTGTTTCCTAATGAACACTCCTAAAACTACCCATCCACTGGATATGGCTTTCTTCTTATGTTTATCCTAGAACTGCTCATTCCTACTCACTTATTCTGAGGATCCTACCTAATTTTCTATGTCACAACTGAACAAGTCCACACTTTTAAATAATTTTTCAATGAATAATTCAAAATAATAGGATAGAAAAGAATAATTTGCAAGAGCTATGAGAAGTGACTACTTCTATGTTTTAATATTTGCTCAAAAGAATATGACCTCCAAATCTCTTAAAAGTTGCTGTGATAACTGCCTAGTTCCTAGTCAGCATTCCTGTGGCAGAATTACTCAAAATACATCTATGCTGTTCATCTCAGGCACAATTTACCCAAAGTCACAGAAAGAAAAGAAATTATTTTTCCTTATTTGGTGTAAGAGTTAACTTTATTTCCTACTACTCAATTGACCTTTCTTTTTGTGATTTGACAATGTAAACATTCCTTATCTTCAAGGCGAATGTTACCCAGTCACATTTAAAAAAACAAAAAAAAACAAAACAAAAACATTGAAGTCTCATAGTCCATGGGATAAAGATAATCAGATTACTTAACCATATGGTTCCAAGAGTATGGATTGTTAAGTCTCAACACTCTGTGTCCCACAACAATAATCAAGTCCAAGCAGTGCCATTCCATGCTCAGGGAAGTTGTTTTCCATTCTTTATATTGGCAAGAGATGAAAAGATACTCTAGCTTGCACAAAATTTCAACTACTACATGGTCTCTACTTTTACCCTCCTGTGACCGAATGCTTAGACGAGCATTCACAGCAGCATATATAAAGAGGAAAACCTAATTTTCAAGTTAGGTCTAACTCCTTATGTGGAAGAGGGAAAGGGATTTTCTATGTTTATGGTGCGTAATTCTGTTAAGGAAACAAATTCATATTCACACTCTAAAGGCACCATAATTGAATCTGAAGTAACTACATTTGCATTATATCTGACTCAAATCTTGAGTGAAGACTTTCACCAAATAGTGGCATTTCTGCCTTATATGGTCACATTAAATATATTATATAATGCGAAGAGTGGTTTGCCCTAAATGTATATTATGTAACTTTTTTCTATATATTTACATATAGCTATGTATTTCACATTTATAAGCCGGACTCCCAGAGGCAGAACATGCTCCTTTCTTCCTTCCTTCTCTCCCTTCCTCTTTCTTTCTTTCTTTTCTTTCTTTTCTTTCTTTCTTGATGGAGTTTTGCTCTTGTTGCCCAGGCTGGAGTGCAATGGCATGATCTCCACTCACGGCAACCTTGGCCTCAGGGTTCAAGTGATTCTCCTGCCTCAGCCTCCCAAGTAGCTGGGATTATAGGCATGTACCACCACACCCAGCTAATTTTGTGCTTTTAGTAGTGATGGGGTTTCTCTATGTTAGTCAGGCTGCTCTCTAATTCCCAACCTCAGGTGATTCACCTGTCTCTGCCTCCCAAAGTGCTGGGATTACAGGTGTGAGCCACTGTGCCTGGCCATGCTCATTTCTTTCAAAATGGCCATTTTCGGTCCCAGTGTTCACCAAGCACCCCATTATATTTATTAAAACATTCAATTTGTTTTCCAAAATTGAGAGCCATTAATAGAATCCACGCTACCCACCAGAGATATCCTCACGCATAAATCAAAAATTGCTTGTGGTGGTAGTATGCGTGAATCCTATTTTCTTTTTAGACATCCAAATAAATGAGGGTCATTTATTTTGTTCATTTCCTTAACATACTAATAGAAAGTCCTGTTCAGTCTACTCTGCCTATTTCTCAAATCAGTCTTTTTTCACTCTTGATGTCACTAGTCTAGATCATAGCTTGTTAGTTTTTTAACAAATGGAACCCACACTTTTAAGTTGGCCTCCTACTTAGCCAACTTCAAGTCAATTTTTTAGTAGCCCTACCTATTTCTACACTGCTGCTTGAGTTATCTATGGAAAAGCAGTTGAGATCATGTCAAGTCCATGTCCTCCAAACCCATTTTACAGAGGATTTTCAGAGTCTTCACTACAGATGTAAAGGTGCCTGTTGGGTCCCAGTCAAGGTACACTGGATGAGTGAAGCAGCTTGGTGTCAGACAAGAGGCAGGGGTAGAGACAATGAGTGGTAAATGTCACGGACCAACATTTCAATCATTCAAATATTTAAAAAACATTATTTGGCTTACATTAAGCAGTCATGCAGACTAAGTACAGGCCATGGATCTTAAGTGTGTAATCTCTGGGCTGAGAAAATCGGGTTACATTTCTTTTTCCTAGTTTCTATTGTCACCACATATTTATCACGAAGTCAAGCTGTCGTGGGTCTGCTCTCTATTTGCTCGATGTTTTACTGCCTTCATGAATTAACTCACAAACGTTCTGCAGCCAAGAATGACCTCTTCATCCCTTCATCTCTATAGCAGTCTTCTTTTCCCTTTAGATTGAGCTCAAATAAAACTCTGTCTCTGAAACTTTATAATTTCAGAATTAGAATTCATTGTATGCTAATAATCAGGGTTTTTCCACTATTTTTTATCCTTTAATTTTTACCTTCAATTCAATTATTTATATTTGTTTTCATTTTTTTATGTACTCCATTTTCTTTCTAGAGATAGATTGCTCCTGGCTTTCAGGAAATATATTTCATGATTTTGTGTAACTCTCACTCTTCGAATATAGCAAGCCCTAAGTAAATGTTTCTGAAAGTAAATTTGTGAAAGAGAAGCCTTAAAGTGGATCAAATGCATAAGTTTTCCTTTCAAAGGAATTTGGGCTTCATTTATAAGAGTCTGCTATTAGCTGGATGAACGTGATCCATTATCAAAATATCCTGAGTCTCAATTTGTTCAGCTATTAAATGAAGATAATAAGGCAGCCTTCACCAAGTTGATATAAGGATTAGTCATAAACTATTACATATAAATCCCTTGGCATGTAATGTGTGCCTAATAAATAGTGGCTTTATTACTATTATTGACCTATTCCTACGTAAAATAACTTTTCTTCTGGATTTTTAAGTTTTGTCTCTTCAAAACTCGTCTTGATTGGATGGCTCATATGGAGTTCTTACTAATTTGACATAAATTAAGCTACTGCTATATCAAAAATAATTCTTTAAATGAAGCACTCTAAGAATTGAGCATTGCATATTATTGGAAGACTGTCTAACATTGACTATAGTAGGATTAAAGCTAACACTGAAAAGGAAACAACTCCCAACTGTGTAATAGCTACAGATTTATGTGATGAGCCAGGGAATATTTTATGAACCTTCAATTGTTTTATAATTTAAGATACTTTCAGTAGCAAAAAATCCAGCTGACCCTGATTTTGGTAACTGAGACGACTTAGTCCAGTGCCAGGGTAAGCTCTAAGCATGCTTTGATCAGGCAGCAGATTCATTTCTTGGCAGTTTTAGATGTTTTGCTATTTTCTGTTTATCAGCTTTCTATTCTAGCTGGCTTCTCTTAAGTAAGCAAAGAGCTTGAGACCATTTTGTTTTTTTATCTACAACACGCATTTTAAAAGAGAAGATGAAAGCACCACCCACCACCACCACAGTTGAATGAAGTTTCTGGCCTTTATTCTGTTTGGGTCAACATAGTTAATAAGCCCACCTCCTGAACCAATCAATGAGGTTGTCTATTAGCTAATTGGCTTAGGCAAACCAGTGCCAACCCAGCAACTGGATTTGGGTCAATTTTCAAAATAAATGGTTTCTACACAGTGAAATGAGTAAAGTGGAGGATTCTGAAGACATAATCACCGCATCATAAGCATGTGTGTGTGTGTTTCAAGACTGTCATTTAATTTTTTATTAATTATCTGAGTTTGGTTTAGTTGTAACTGTGAAGCAGTTTCACTGTGCAATGGTTACCAACTTGTCTGAATCCAGTGAGACCCATTACAGAAGTCACTGAAAATGTAGCAAGATATGCTGATGGGGTGGCCTGCATGGTCATCAGCATGTGACTCATGTAGTTGGATGTAGTTCGGTTCATTGGACACAACATCTGCACATCTGTATTCAATCTCATTCAAAAGATAGCATTCATGGCCAGATGGTGGCTCCAGTCCAATAGACTCAGCCTGCTTCTGGTTTTGCAGAGCCATTAGTAAACCATTCTGTGTCATCAATAGTTATAACTCTTTGTCTGTTCATGAAACCTACTGGTCTCTTGGGGTTACCAGGTCCCAGTCATGCCCCATCTTTTTTTCTTTTTTTTTTTTTTGAGATGGACTCTCGCACTGTTGCCTGGGCTGGAGTACAATGGCACAATCTCAGCTCACTGCAACCTCCAACTCCCAGGTTCAAGCAATTCTCCTGCCTCAGCCTCCCAAGTAGCTGGGACTGTAGGCGCCAGTCACCATGCCTGGCTAATTTTTATATCATTAGTGGAAACGGGGTTTCACTATGTTGGCCATGCTGGTCTCAAAGGCCTGACCTCATGATCTGCCAGCCTCAGCCTATGTGCTGCGATTACAGGCGTGAGCCACCATGCTGGGTGCCCCATCTTAAATGTACCATTTCCACGTGATAATTGAGCTCTGTTGAGCCTATCCAATTTTATTGGTGGGGTTGTAGTAAGCAGTACATGTGGTGCTCCAGCCACGAGACACTCAGTCTCTACCAGTACCAGTGCCAAGTAATCAAGGAGTTGCCATTCAAAAGAGATATATCTGATAGCTGCCTCAGGCAACTATATTGTCAAAACTCAGAGGCTGGTGCACCCCAGTGGCGATTTTTTGTTACTGTAGTCTCCAGCCAGCATCTGTGGAGGGTGCAGACACCTGCAATTCTATTAGGTTAGCATACTCTAAAGGCTTTTTGACAGTGCCTGGGCCACAGCTTTTTCAATGGCCTCCAAGGCTTGCTGCCTCAAAGGGTTATATTCAAAGTCAGCAGCTTTGCTAGTCACCTTGTCTCAGGAGAACAAAATAATTCTCTTTTTAAAAATTTATAATTCTAGTTTTTATAGATGTACTTTTGAATTATTTTATTTATCCTCTGGGCGTGGTGGCTCACACCTATAGTCCCAGCAATTTGGGAGGCCAAGATGGGCTGATCACATGAGGTCAGGAGTTCGAGACCAGCTTGGCCAACATGGTGAAACCCGTTTCTATTAAAATGCAAAAAATTAGCCTGGCGTTGTGGCAGGCACCTGTATTCCCAGCTACTTGGGAGGCTGAGGCAGGAAAATTGCTTGAACCTGGGAGGTGGAGATTGCAGTGAGTGGAGATCGTGCCATTGCACTCCAGCCTGGGTGAAAGGAGCAAAATTCCGTCTCAAAAAAAAAAAAAAAAAAATGTGTATCTAAATTGTTTCTTAAATGTTTTGTGCTTTTAAATTAATAGATATTATGTACTTTACAACTAATATCTCATTGGAGAAATAAGCACCTACCTGCCACTTATAAAACAAAGGTATAACAAATTTTACTTTTCTGAATACCAACATGCTAAGAAAACAGATCCAAGTAATTGGTTCATAAAGTCCTTGCTGAAAATTGCTAATTTCTTCAGTCAACTTAGAATGCTTGAGGGAAAAAAAATGAGATGTCTTTTCATCATATTCATATATTTAAACAGTGAAAAATCTAAGATTCAAATACTTGACAATATAATGAATCAGAGCATGAAGAACCAGAAATATCTTCTTTATTTAAACAAGTGGTGCCCTTTAAGTAAATAAGACGTTACTTATTTACAAGTTTTCTTTTCTTCATTCATGCTCTCCACTTTTCTGACAGAATATAGGTAGATCGATGTCAGTTTTAAACATAATATTATGGGCTCCAACACAGCACATATTTCCACAATGTTGTTATAATGATAGGTAAATGAGAAGCAAGCAACTTAGCACCACTGCTTGCCTACAACATTAAACCATGATTCCAATCAATCTATGAATGTTTTGACACATTAGCAGAAATATTGTCAATTATTGTCATTTCTGACAAATATGCTGATTCTATTCTTTTTTTGCAATGGATTATAGAGACTTCCTGACCTTGAATATATAGACTGCAGAAGTTAATCTCTGCTGGCATCTTTTCCAAAAAAGATTACCACCATCAATTCCAATGTGATATATGTGTGTGTAAAGAATATAGTGCCAAGTGCAAGGAAGAACACCGACACCTAGAGTATGGAGAAGAGTGGGAGAATCACTGTCCCCTGTTCAGAGCACGAAAGACTGTTCATGGTCCCACAGAGACCATGATGTTCTTCCAGGGTAAATAAAAGATGGTTCGAATATGTTTTCTCCTGCTCAAGTAACAACTTGTGATTTTAGTGCTGAACTGCCTTAAGGAATATATAGTTTCCAAACTTTTCAAATTCATGAATGTTAAACTAACTCTCTAAGGCCATTTTAAATCAAGCCTCTCTTGAAATAAGATTAAAGTATTAAATATTTCAGTAGTTATATAAATCAGAGTATATTTAGAATTCTATTTAATCATCTGAAATTTAATAAAAATAAATGTTTTTGTGAGATAGTTGATGAATATGGAGAAATCTGATTGTTCAAGTCAGCTACAAAAGATCTTCATATTTTTTCAGATAAAAAAAAGAAGTCCCAGAAGCCTCGTTATTGACATGGTATCAATTCATTAAGGTGTATATTGACAGGTCTTCTCTAGAGAAAAAGAATTAGCAGCATTGATGAAACACATTGATATTGAAGAGAGAGATTTGGAAATAAATAAATTCACTGTACTTTATACAAAAGCTCTTTGCTCATCTATTTTTGGCAAAAATCTTGGGAAGGTATTTTGTGTGTGTGCATGCATGTGTGCATGCAATTATCAAAAGATTATTCTTGGAATCTTTTGTCCAAGATGAACTGACTAATCATTCACTCTACCACTCTGAACAATTTACATGACATTTTTTTAGTAAACCCAAATTAAAATAATACAGTGATAAGACACTCCATGGGAGGCAAAGTAGGTCATCAACTGCAGCTCTGGCAATTTCTGTTTAACAAGCTCCATTAGTATTATGTTTCTTCCTTTTTTCCAATGAGTAAAACAAACCACAACATTTCTTTCTACTTGTACTAATTTCAACAGAGTGTATAAAGTCCATATATGGTTCTATGAATTAGTGAAATCAGCAAAATTTGAGGCTTATTTAGTATTAGCCAGGAAGGGGAATAATTATTGATTTATTTATTGTTGGTCATTTATTCTATGCACAGTTATTGTGAACTCATTTTGTGTCTATATGTCCTAAATGTATAGATAAGAAACTGGCTAACAGCAAAACTTTCACTTCTAGGTGGAGATGAAGAGAATATGCTTAAAAATGCTGCACAGGAAGCCTCAAAGGCTCAGAAATTTATGTGCAGTGAAAAACAAGTTATCAAGTAGTGTTCAGACTGGACAGCCTCTTTTTCTGAAAGCTAGAATTATATACAGTGAAAAATGTTTTTATTCAGTGTACAAACTGAAAATAGTTTTGCTGTCACAAGGTGCAGATTTGTACAATCTCACTTTATACCACTACCTTCACTCCTATTACCACAGTATTTCTCTTTCTCTTCTCTGCTCCTCTATACCTCAGTGAGGTATAGACAAAGAGAGAGATGTAGCCAAAACCAACAGCGAAAGCTAAGCACAGAAGAAACAGAGGGCATTTCCTAGGTCACAGGAAACACATTGTTTGGAACATGTATCAGAGGAAAATGAAGCTTCTTAAATTCCAGCATCTCATATATCAGAGTCATTAGGGATGAGAAAAAGCAGAGACAAAAATAATGCTGAAGAATCTCCACTTGGCTAAATTCAGATGTGTGAGTAATTACATGTCGAAATAATGTTCTTTGCAATCTGGAGAAAACAATACAAGGAAACTGCCATTTGACACACATGGGAATGAAGGATGGAAGGCTTTGGACATTTCAAACAATTTTATAAGACATCGTCAGGAAAGAAGTAAAAATGAAGGAAGAAGGATATTACAGAACCTTAAAGATTACTCTCCCTTCTTGCATGCCCCCACTTCTTGGAGAAAGAGGGAACAATTTTACTGAAGGAGAAAGAACAGGGCAGTCAATAAAGTAGGAAATCAGCCAGGATGATCCTGTGTCTCTGACACTAAGAAAAGTCAGTTTTGGTAAGGACAGCAAGGTCAGATGTAAAAGATAGTTCAAGTGCATTGAGATGTAAATAACCTCAAGGTCTAGGACTAGGCAAGGAGGCCAGCTGAGAAACAATTAGATAAGTAGTAGGTCTTAGAGGGTGAATGATTAATTCAGCCACAGATTGACCAAAACATTTTCATCACAAGTACCTAAAGGAGACTTTTTACTCACAGAGTATCATGCCTCTTTTAGGACAGCAGGGGTCACTAAGGTACACTGGTCATTCATCCTGGACAAGTAGACCCTATGAATGTTCGTAATGCAGACATATTCAGATACTGCTAGGACACTCATATTTCAATACTTCTTGAACCATAATTTGAATAATGAAACATATTTGGTTTTCACAAGATGGTTTAGTCATCTAGTGTCTCCTAAATTTATTTATCAGAAACCACAAAAAATTGTCAAAGATAGTATAAATCCTTCTGAAGTACTGCAAAGTGGTGATTAATGTGGATTGCATTACCAAGCCATTTGATCATAAATTTTGCTGCATTATATGATCCAGAACCATCTTCTTACATACCATAGATATCTAAATATAGTAGATCGCACCAGTGGGCAAACAATGACGTGAATCTAGATCAAATAGGTAATGGCTTCTCTTCATTGTCTTGGGCTACTGTTTAGATGTGCTGTAATAACAAACAGACTCTAGGCATCTGATAGACACGACAGCTGGGCAGGCGAGTTAGCAATTCTGGCACTATCATATTGCAGGTGCAGGAATAAATTCCCGAATACTTGAGAACAGTTGCCTACAGGCCAGCTCTGAACTTGACCTCATTGCAGATAACAGCTTTTCCTTTTCACCCACAGCACAGCTGAAGTTTAGAATAGAATTTATTTAGCTCAACTTTCAAAAAGAAATTGATTCTAAGCCTACTTTCCTAAGATTCCTTTGAAGAGAAAATGCCATGAGTGTTTTTTCTTGGTGTTCAAAAGTTTTATGAAGAACAAATTATCTAGATGCTTCTTTAGCCAGTGAGAATAAAGTCAATGCTTTTGTTCCTAATATAGTCTTTGTATATTTCAGATATTTACATGCTTCATGGTAATTTTTCCTTGAGCATTTTTAAAATTTTGATAAGTTGTAGCTCTGGCATTAATGAATGATTTTATGTCTTTGATAATTCCAATAATTCCACCCATATTTTAGTAGAAGTGTATTTTGTCCTGATAGTTTTTTCTACTCAGGGAATAATTACATTAAATAATTTTGCCTCAAGGCAATACAAAATTTTATTGAGTGGTTACCTTTCCAAAATAGAAATAAAATAAATATTAACTATGTATTTGAGAAACCTGAATAAATTGAATGTCACTTAACTCTGAAGAATAGCATTTCCTTAAAAATATTTTACTCTAAAATAGTGCAAATAAATAGTTGATGATTGTTAAATCAAAGACTTTACATAATTTACAGAATAAAAATAGTAATACCAGTATGAGCTAGTCAGTTTGCTTCCTGATTAAACTGTGTTGAATGGGGATGGCAACAGGAAAACTGATGGCTTGGTAAAACATGGCATGACTACCATGGCACTGTGAAATGAAAGTAACATTCCAATAAAAGGCATTTTGACTAATCTGTATCTTGTCTTTCCTAACCCTTAGTAAAGTGCATGAAGAACACTGACTATTCTAGATAAGGGAACCCTCAACATTTTACTTTTTATTTCTAATTAGTATAGCATCCTTTATTTATTCACTTGCTAAAACCTATGTCCATATACTTACACAGTGAGTCCACCTTACTTGACAACCCCCAAAACACACTTGTACCTCTTATCACTACACATAAATGTCTCATACTGAATCCAGTCATGCTTAAAATATTAGCCCTTAATTTTGGAAAAATTAATCTAGTGAATATTTTTAGTCCCCAACTTGTGCATAGAACTGGGCAAAGATTTGTTGATGACACAAGGAATAAATACTAAGCATAATCCTTGTTTTTAAAGAGATGTTCAGCCAAAAAGAATGTGACACAGGCGCAGGTTACATATCAAATACAAACTGTTTAAAGAAGTGATGGAACGGGGTTAGGAAACATCATGATTCTGAGATGTCGTAATACAGAATTTCCATGTGACCTGGCTCTGAGTGGCTGGATGGAACTGCCAGATAGGGGTTGAGATCGAGGTGAAAGGATGATCATTTCAAAGACATGATCAAAGAAAACAATAGGATCAAATCCATGAAATTAGAAGAGAGTAGGACATCAATATGTATAAAAATAGGGGAACATTTGCAATTGGGAGTTTCTACTTCTGATATCTTTCTCCACATCCTAGTAATTCTCCAAGACTTTGCTTATAAATACCTCCTCAAAGAAAGACACCACCAAGCCAAATAAATATTTCTATCATAATATATTTCTGTTATACATTGTGTCATATTACAATCTACCTGACAACATATTTTATTTAGTAATTAAGCTGCAAACATCAAAAGGATGTTACCTAGTCATCCCTGTATCCTGAGCCTATAACCCAGTGTATGGTGCTTTGTAAATATTTGTTGAACAAATGAATGATTGAATGCTCAAATACTTAATACTGGGATGCATTTTCATGTGCACAATCTCATTTAGTCCTTACAGTGTTTTTATGAGAGATGTAAGATAGGTTTTTTATGTTATATTCAGTCTTTTGGAAAACACTTTGTTCAAAAGAAGTCTGTGCTCTCAAAGATAAAGCAAATGAATCCAAATGAAATGGCTTGTATAGGCATGCTTCTCGATGATAATACATAAATTAAAAAAAATCTGACCTTCATATTGGAAATTTTATTTCTAAGTAACAATGCTCCATATCAAAGCCATATTAGAGTTTTCTTATCCATCTATTCTGCATCTGAAATTCTGAATGTAGAAATACCTTTTACCAAATACCACCTATAAGACTATAATAAGAGTAACTGATATCAAGAATAACAAAACAGAATGCAATATCTTGAAAATACATGTAAATAGCTAATTTATTCTTTGCCTAGCTGTATACAACCCCCCCCCTTTTTTTTTAAGTCTAAAGAGATAGTTAAATTTTCTATAATGTCAATCCCTTTTATTCTTAACTGCAGGGATTAGGGACATTGTTTCTCCTTAGAGTTAGAGTGACTTGCATCTAACTGATGACTCAATCCCCTAAATTTCACTTCTTTTTTGCCTTTTATTTTTAATCTTGCTCATTTTGCTTTAATTTTTAATTATATAATGTTTACTCATGTACTCTAATATTAAAGTATTTAACCAATACAGAAATGGTAAATTATTGTTAATTACTACTTTATTGCAATTCAGTCTCTTCCATACAACCATTAATACATTTTTTATGTGTATCAATCTAGATTTTAAAAAAAAAAGTTTTACATGTCTACATAGTACCTATAGAAAATACATTTATGTTTGTTAGTGTATTTTAGACGAATGATATCATATTGTAGACGTCAATCTACCTTTGATTGTTTTTTATTTAATGTCTTAGAACTCTTCCTATGAGCTCACAAAGATCTATCATTTTTCTTTTTATTCCTGCTTAGCACTTCACAGTGTGGCTATGCCAGATGTGGCACAGCATTCCTGTATAATAGATATTCCCATTATTTTCATAAATGATTAAATTTTATGTTTACATATTCCAGATTATCATTTGAATTCTTTAACATTTTATAATATCCCACTTGACAGTATATGAAAATATATTTATCTTCCACCTCACCCACATCTGTTATTATGCATCTTTTTAACATTTTCCAATGTTATCACCTGACATACGGTTGTTTAAATTTTTGTTTTCCCATTTACTAGTAAATCTGAGAATCTTTACATATTGTATACTCTTTTTACATAGTCTTAAGTTTTACATCTTTGTTTACATTGCCAGTTTTTCTATATTGTAATGTTTTTATTTCTAATGTCGATAGCAGTATTTTATACATTCAAATATTAATGTTCTCTTATAAGTATTACAACTATCTTCTCACATACTTATATGACCTTTTGTATTTCATCCTATCATTTTCAAATTTGTGCAATGGAAATAATATTTTTTTCATTTTGCATTGGTTTTTCATATTTAAGAAGGCTCTGAAAGTCCTGAGACTTACTCTCAGTTCTATAGTCTTACTGATTTATTTCAATAAGTTTATGATTTATTCAATTTGAAATTTATTTTTTAAAATATGTTCAATTAGTGTTCTAATCTCTTTTTTAAAAAAGGATAATTTACTACAAATGATACATATAGTAGTCTGTTATTTCCTTTATCATCTGAAATCCTTATCACAATTGATAATGAAACAAAGCATAGCCTGATAATTATGTCTTAAATGTAGAATGTTGATATGAAATATCCCTCATTGTAGCAATTTGATGGCTTGAGTTCTATTTTGGATGGTAACTGTTGTCTATTTCACACACACACACACACACACACACACACACACACACTCATAATCCCCCTTTTCCCAAACTTCCTAAGTAAAGAATTTTTGTTGTGTATGTGTGTGTGGTTTTTTGTTTGTTTGTTTGTTTGTTTGATGGATGAAGTTTTTATTTATTATCATACTTTAAGTTCTGGGGTACATATGCAGATCATGTAGGTTTGTTACAAAGGTATACACATGCCATGGTGGTGGTTTGCTGCATCCACCGCCCCATCATCTACATTAGGTATTTCTCCTACTGCTATCCCACCCCAATCCCCCTACTCCCTGCTATTCCTCCCCTAGCCCCCCCACCCCCTAGGCCCTGGTGTGTGATGTTCCCCTCCCTGTGTCCATGTGTTCTCATTGTTCAACACCCACTTATGAGTGAGACCATGTGGTGTTTGGTTTTCTATTCTTGTGTCAGTTTGATGAGAATGATGGTTTCCAGGTTCATCCATGTCCTTGCAGAGGACAAGAACTCATCCTTTTTAATGGCTGCATACTATTCCATGATGTATATGTGCCACATTTTCTTTTCCAGTCTATCATTGATGGGCATTTGGGTTGGTTCTGAGTCTTTTCTATTGTTTATTGTGAACAATGCCACAATAAACATACATGTGCATATGTCTTTATAATAGAATGATTTATAATTCTTT
>NW_016107345.1:5983992-6016686 GCF_001604975.1 Cebus imitator
TACAAGGCTACAGTAATCAAAACAGCATGGTACTGGTACCAAAACAGAGATATAGACCAATGGAACAGAACTGAGGCCTCAGAAAGAACACCACACAACTATAACCATCTTATCTTTGACAAACCTGACAAAACAAGCAATGGGGAAAGGATTCCCTATTTAATAAATGATGTTGGCAAAACTGGCTAGCCATATGCAGAAAGCTGAAACTGGATCCCTTCCTTACACCTTACACAAAAATTAACTCTAGATGGATTAAAGATTTAAACATGTTGTGTTTGTTTTTAACATCTCTTTGAAAACAACAGTGATGGTTTTCAACCTGTTCCAGGAAGCCAACAATAGGTTATTATTCTAATATATTGTGACTATTCATCTGCTCAGACTTAATCTTTCATGTTATTCTATGTGTTATACTAATAAGCGATTAAGCTTCTCAAAATTTTAACACAAAACTTAGACCCACATCTTCTCTCTGTCCTAGAGTTACCTCCCCAAAATAAGATGAGAATATTAGTACACTTTTACCTACCTCTCCTTCTTCTCAAATGTTGTAAACCCTGTTCACTTCCAGGAAACACCTTATTATTAGATCTTCTG
Source organism: Cebus imitator (assembly GCF_001604975.1). Taxonomy (NCBI): domain Eukaryota; kingdom Metazoa; phylum Chordata; class Mammalia; order Primates; family Cebidae; genus Cebus; species Cebus imitator. Next base: position 5,984,593 of record NW_016107345.1, read on the forward strand.
CTATTTTACTTTAAGATTACTATTAAGTTTCAATTTGTTAATATAATGAATAAAAGTATATTTTAGAATAGTTATTTTTAAATGAAATTTATTTAAGAGGGTTTATATAGCATTACTCCCTCTATACTTATACCACATTACCTGTTTTTTTTTTATTTTGCTAAAGTATGTCCTTTAGAAAAAGTGAGCAGTAACATTTTTTTCTCCGAAGTTTTGCTATGTATTATCTAGTACTGCCAATAAGATGTATGGTGACAATCTAATTTTAGATTGTCATATATATATATGACATTCACTCCTAAAACTTTCCAATAGAGTTAGGAGTCAACATATATAAAGTCTCACTGGAAGGGGTTAGGAAGGGATGTTTAATACTTAATACTCTAAAATTTGCTCCAATCTATGTCCAGAGGTGACTCTCTTTTAAATTTATTCTATTCAGTGCTTGGTAGATCATTTCAATCTAAGAATGTTGGCTTTTTCTCAGATTTTTAAGAGGTTGTTATTATTTTTTTAATGTTTCCCTCTTTGCTCTTTTGGTTATTTTAAGTACCTTCTCTTTGACAAATAATGATTCCTCTCTATTATTCTGTGATTTAAATTTTATTTTATTTTTCTCATCTGAGCTCACTATTTCAACTCATTAATTTGTTTCTAAGCTCTCTCTTTTATGATTCCTTTGAGCTTTTAAAATCAGGCTGCTTAATGATTTATCATGCGTACTGTTCGCCTCATTCCAGCAGGCTGGTGTATGTTAGTGACTATAGCCCCTCCAAGTGTGTCACACCCTGCTGTCAATAACTAAATCATTATACTACTAAATTCTGCTGCACAAACTTCAAATTTTTTATTTAACTTCCCTGTTTTCTATGAAAACAGCATTTACAGGCAGAGTCTAAAAGGAAAGTGAGACAATCATGCTCCCATTGCATGAGTTATATTTCATATTCAAATTTTAATCCTATTCAGCTCAATGGTGACCCTTCGAAAATTCTAGACAGTTGTGAGAACTTTTCAGAAGTGTGCAGAGAGTATTTGAAAAAACTGTCATGAAATTCAAAATGCAGGTGACAGCAAGTGACAGAAATTGGAAAGAATATTTGATTGTACTTGAGCTAATGGTAATATTGATTTCATGCTCCAATAGACCCTAAAGAACAAGGCAGTGTAACGGTATTTTATTTCCATTTAACATTAGGGGTATAATACAAGTCAAGGTACCTTTGCTTTTAATGCTTTATTTTAAAGAAAGGTGAATTGAAGATTTAGAAAAAAATCACACACATAAATCATTTTTACTTGAGGTGCATGATTGCTTTTCCAAAGAAGTGCTATATAAATTCACTATCATTATTACTAAAATGCTTCATGAAATAACTTCTCAACAACTTGATGCAAATTTAAAAAGTGAATATGGACAAAGATAAACAGATATGCAGGCATTAAATAAGAATAGGATTATAAAGCCTAGATATTGTGGAGCTCCTTACATTAACAGAAGTATGAACAAAATATTTATTTAGGCTTCCATGCTCTGGGCACTGCTGGTGAGTGAAAGAGAAAGTCACTCTTCTCAGGGAGTATACAGAAAAAGACAGACATTATTCAGATAATCACACCAAAAAGACACACAAAATAAGACAGAGAAGAGTATTATAAAGGAAGGGACCATTGCAGATGAGAGTTTTTAACTAGAAAACCTAAATACACAGGAGCACCACAGCAAGCTTTCCTGCAGAAGATGTGTTTGAGCCAGTATTGAGGGAATGTATAAGAGATAGGCAGGATGGGAGAGGTCGATGAGAATGCTCAAGGCAAAGTGCAGCATGTGTAATCTCCCTTTGGAAGAGGACACTGAAAGCAAACCTGAGACACTGAGACAGCAAGAGAAAGTTGTGCAAAAGGAGACTAGTGGCCAGACAAGTGTTCTATACGAAGTACTTTAGACTTTCTTCTAAAAACAAGGGGAAACCAATTAAATAATTTCAATAAATTTGGTGGGGGACATGACAATGTCAGAAATGTGTCCTGAGACAAGTGTTACAGTCTGAAGAGCAGATCTAAAAGGAGCCAGAGTGGACTCTGGGAGATTGAACCAGGGGATGGTTGCAGTAGTCTAGATGGGAGAAAATAGTTGCTTGACCTAGGGGGCTAGTAGCAGAGAAGTAGATAAAGAAGGAATGTGTTGAAGACATACATGTTTAGAACTTGATGATAGAATAAGTATGTGAGGAGAGAGAAACCAGTAGCCAGCGTTGATGAAAATTCATAAGCTTTGGACTTGTATATCCCAATGGAATATGGTGAAACTTATCAAGACATGACATTCTAGATTAAAAGCAAGGAATGGTACTGGATAATGACTTGTTATTTATTTTATTTTAGGAGAAAGTTATTTGTAATGTCAGTTTAGTCTTGGGTATATCAAATTTAAGATGAGAAAGAAACATTCAAGAGTAGTTTGTGATATATGTATACGCATGCACACACACACACACAGACCCCTGTATCAGGCTCCAAATAAATAAATCTTATCTGATTATGTACATCGATGAGTTGAACTATTATTATATGGATGATAAATAATAATATAGAGAAAGGTGAAATTACCAGAAAGAACAAAATGAAAAGAAGAAAGAAAGAAAGAAAGAAAGAAAGAGAGAGAGAGAGAGAGAGAGAGAGAGAGAGAGAAAGGGAAAGAAAGAAAAAGAGAGAAAAGAGAGAAGAAAGAATGAGAGAAAAAAGAGAATGAGAGAAAGAAAAAGAAAGAATGAGAGAAAGAAAGAGGAAGAAAGGAAGGGGGAAGAACGGGAGGGAAGGAAGGAAGGAAGGAAGGAAGGAAGGAAGGAAGGAAGGAAGGAAGGGAAGGGTGAGCCTCAGGTAACTCCATTTATTGCCTAGATCGATGATAATGACTCTTTTGAGACTGAGATGGGTGACTTACAAAGCAGAGGAAAAATAGGAAAAGTATGTGTCATGTTTGCTAATGGAAGAGAGTGTTTTGTGAAGGCAGAAATAAAATCAAATACTGCTAAGAGGTCAAATTTCAGAAGATTTTAAAATACCTCTAGATATACAGACATAAAGATTATTATTCTCCTTAGCATGTGCTGTTTTGATGAAATGCTGAAGAAATTTATTAAAAATGCAGTAAAGAACACTTTGATTAATACTCTAAACAAATTTTATAGTAAATTTTATTTCCTGCCATTTGATTGTTGTAGAACAAAGATTTAAAGATATATTTTGCTCAGGTTTCTGTATCTAGTGTCTAAATCAGTTTTTGAATCCACAGTCTTTCATTCAATGTATTCCACATACAAACTTCCTATACAAGTAATAAAGATGGATTTTTAAAATTAGAAGAAAAAAAACACAATGGGAAAAATTACTCATATTTTTAGGTTGACTGTGAGTCAGTCCTCTGTGATCCACCCACAGTCAATGTAGAAATATGAGTAATATTTTTTGCCTCCTTCTCTATACATCTTTTATATTGTTTCTTCACCTGGTTACTTCTAAATGAAAGTAAATTCTACAATTCTTCTACTGATAATTAGACTAAGGAAAACAAACTCTTTCAACTGTTATCTCCAAGTTTCCTGAAGAAGGAAGAATATTGAAGACAGCAATTGAGATACTGGCTTACTGGAAGAATTATTCCAGTAAGACAAAAACAAAGTGAACTCAAGCTAATAATGTTTTAAGAAGAGGAAATAGTTACCTGAATAACACAAAAAGTATAACCCTCTTTTTGAGAAGACCTCAGTTAACTCAGCATTTTTTCATATTTTGTAGTTCACCAAATTCCCGCCAGTTTACCGGCTGAAATAGCATTTGTGCAGACCTCAACGATGTCAGGTACATTCTATCATAATTAATATAGGTAATAATAGAAATATGTAAGAATTACTTGTATCTTTTTACAGTCCCATAACAAATACGTGCTTATGAGCCATACTATTTGCTGAATAAGCAAACTTCCAACATATACACTAATAATACTATATAGAAAAAATTTGTATGCTTCATTTCAATTCAGATACCTTGGGGATAAATGGTGCTTCATATTGGACAAAGTATTATCATATACGTTTTAATGAGTAACATTTGTCCAGCAATTTGCAATTGGCTTTCACATTGTCCAATTTAAGCTTTGTAACATCCATATGTAGTCAGTATTAGTATCCTTATTTTGCTAATAAAGAAATTGTGACTTGGAGCCGTTAAATGACTTGCTGCTTTAACTCAGCTAGCTATTAGACAATCAAAGCTATAACATGACTAGACTAAAAATTTCGAGAAATTTCCCCATGCAATAATTGCCTGGAGAACTCTTGCTTATCTTAATTATTTCATCATATATGGTTTTATTTTTTTCAATGTTTTTCAAGATTCAGTTAAATGAGAGTAGATTTTTCATTTTTCTTGTGCATTTCCCCAAATAACCCAGGCAATTAACATAATTGTTGTCATGTGCTACTATATCCACTTTATGCAACAGATATTGCTAATTTTATAATCATCATATACTTAGCACATCTCTGTCATAGCTCAGGATCCAGGTTGTAAATTTCTTCTCAGGCATTTTCTACATATGCATTGATAGAAAATAAGCATACTGGAAAGCATCCAGTATTTTTAAAATTCAAAATAAACACAGTCCTGGTTTTTGCTGATATTTGAAGTTAATAGTTAATATAAAACCATAAAACTCAAAGATTATACAGTTGTATAGGAATAATTTAATTCTACTATAAATGATTTTTTTAAATGAAATGCCTGATAAGAAGTGAGGACCAGAAAGATAAGAATAAATGTACATCATTGAATAGGTTTTCAAGGACAAAGATTTTATTACAGTTTCACAATGTGGAGAAACAACTTTTAAGAGCCTATTTAATCAAATGAGCACTAAAAAGATAAAAATAAATGTGCATTATGAAATGGGTTTTCAAAGACTAAAATGTTATCACAATTTCACAATGTGGAGAAGCAACTAAGAGCGTATTTAATCAAACTCTGGTTTCTATAAATGTTTTGAGGTTCATTGTAGCAATTGGGATAAATATATTATTTCAACCTGTGATGAACACCATAAGATTGTCACAAGTGTCTCGGTAGAGGTTCTCTTCCTTGCCGTCTAGCATGAAGTAAGCAGTCACGTTGTAAGTAAGTAGTCAGCAAGTCCATGTGGCAACGTAGTGAAGGTGGCCTCTGGTCAACAACCAGTCAGAAACTGAGAGCAGCCTCTGGCTGACAGCCAAGAAAAGGCTGAGACCTCACTCTCAATGTCCATAAGAGATTGAATTCCACAACAACCATGTAAGTTTGGAAGCAGTTAATCTCTGAGACAAGACTGCAACCATACTGGTGTCTTGATTGCTGCTTTCAGAGGAGACCCCGAAGCAGGAAACACACTAAAGCCATGCCCAGACTCCTGATCTGAAGAAACTGCCTAAATATATGTTGTTTTAAGCCATTCAGTTTCTGGTAATTTCTTACATATTATCAGATAGTTAACAGTAATAGATAATAAAGAATAAGTATTTAGAAGACATTATTATAATGGTGAGAGTGGAAGGAAAGCATTGACTTCCTTAGGAACACCTTTCAGATCTGCAGTCTTGGACAATAAATGCATCTTATCTCCTCTACTTTAGAATTTACAGTTTAATAATTATCACAGACATTTCATATATGCAACGGACACTTGAGTTGTTGATCTGGTTTCTGAGTAAGTTTGGATATTTGAGGTGAATATCAATATGTTTTACTTAGGATTAAATTTGGTCGTATACACAAAATATGCCAAAAGACTTTGCTCCAACACAAAGACTAATACTTGTAGAAACAAATCCAGACAGAGACACTTAAGGACTGGTTCCTGGGTTTCGTTGTAAGTAGCCACCACTTAAAACCACCCCTCACCGTCAAAGATGACTGCTTAAGCTCAAGGCAGCAAGTCGTAGAAATGAGAAGAAGAGGAGAATTAGTGGAAGTGACGGACAGTAATTTTTCCTACATTTAATAGGGCAAAACTTACGTATGTAACTACAACTAGCTTCTGGAAAGCCATGGAAATCTATTCTTTTAGTAGGCCTAATTTTTATCCTAAATAACATTATAGTCTTTTTATTAAGAAAGAAAAGGAGGCTGGGCTTTAAGGAGTCAATTAGTAATCTAACAATATTACTTAATTTTTTAAATTATTAAATCTTGAACAATGCTTAAAAATTAGATATTAAATTAGGTTATAAGAGAAAAGCATTCCCAAATTATATTTATAGTTATCCAACCCTAGCATGAATTAATGATAAAGCAAGATAAGCAGTAAGTGACATTTAATTTATGATAATTATAATTCATAACCATACTCAAACCTCTGCTTTTAAGCTGTTAGACATGCAAAAACACTATTATAATGCCAAAGAAAATCAATACCAACTACTCAAGATTTATAGATGGGTTGCAGATAACCTGATATGAGAAAAGGTAGATTATACTTTCAAAATATAAACATGACTTTAATGTGACAAGTTTTAAATAAATTATCATTAATAACTGAGTCTATTACTTTATTTTTCTTTCTACTTTTGAACTTATTGACTTTCAACAACAAAAATGGGAAGAAAAAATAGAACGTAGCTGATAAAAATTCAGTTAGATACTAATGTTTTTCCAGGAGACTAAATTTAAATTAATGGATAAATGACCCTTCATTAAATATTTTATTTATTTCTAAAAGATATTGTTACATTCTATTACTGTTTTAGATGTCAATAGTCTTAAAATGTAAATATCTTCATATGTAGCCATTCTATTTCTAGTTATTTATTTTATTGGGTACAAAGTATGATATTTTATCATTGCAGCATGCATATATAGCATAAAAATATCAGCAAGGTAGATGTCCAGCTATAGAGAATTAATAACTACTTTCTGGTGTGGTATATAATAACCTTTATTCAGACGTTAAAGGTGAGGTAGAAAATAATCTATTAAGTTTTGTTCAACATTTATTATTAGTTTAAGTGTATTTATCAAGTATTTCAGCTATAGATATCTTCAGGAAAATCTCCCATATTGAAACTTAAAACACTCAATGTCTAACATTTAAATATAGCAGCCTACGAGCTGTTATATTTAATATGACAGTCAAAGATGGCTACTTAAGCTCAAGACAGCAAGTCGTAGAAATAAGAAGAGGAGGAGAATTAGTGGAAGTCACAGACAGTACTATTTCCTACATTTCGGCAATGTAGGAAGATTTGCCCTATTAAGTGTAGGGAAAAGTACTGTCTGTGACTCTCTAATGTACTACAAAGGAAATACTCATTCGTGAGGAGTTAGTAATAAATACAAAAATCTCTGATTAAATATAAATTGCTTATTATGAACTGTAATAAGTCCAATGATAAAAAATATTATAGTATAAAAGAGTTTAACAAGGAAAGTGACTTATTTTGAGGCTAACATTTCAGCTGAGATCTGAAGAAGTAGTAAAATGTTGCCAGTTGAAATTTAAAGGAAGAATAGTCCAAGCTTAAAAAACCAACATGTGGAAAGGCTTGAGTCACGGCGCCAGAGCGCTTGGTTACAGAGTGTGAGCTCTGTGATCCCAATTCTGTAAATTTATTCAGATAAACATTTGAAAGGATAATACCACCCTGAGTGGTAGGCTTATTAACTTTAGCTTATCCATGTTAAATATGTCTTCAGTTTATCTATACAGGTATTTAGCTTGCATTGCATTGCTTTAGTAATGAAGAAAAGCACTTTTGGGTGATAAGAAAAAAAAATTAACATTTACATTTATCACCTATGTGCTCTCATGGCTTTATGCTTCCTTCTGGAATAACATTTATCAGCCACATTAAGATGAACATTGTAGCCATGTGTTACCAAGAGGAGATTCCTTAAGGACAGGAACCACACACTCACCTCTAGAACTGCCATACTCACTGTAACTTACACCATCAGTTTTTGTACTTGTCCCTAGGCTCAGATTTCCAAGGTTGAATCCCAGGTCCATGATTTATTATCTGTTTGTCTTTGCGTAGATTTCGCAATCTCTGTAAGGCCTTGTTTCCTCCTGTGTAAAATGGACATAACATTAAAACCTATAGTGTAGATATTTTATGAGGGTTTAATAAGATGAGGCAAATAAAATGCTTAGCAGAATGACTGACATATATTAAACAGTCAATAAATATGTTCAACCATCATAACTGTCACCATAATCAACCTACAGTTTAAAAAAATCTCATCAACAGTCTCTAAAAGTATACACAGAATTTCTACTGCTACTGCTACTAAGCCACTAAAGTTTTATGGTCATAATTCTCCTGTTAGATTTCTGTATTTGTTTACAAAGATGAGCACATATTTCCCACCATGGAACTTCAAAGTTAGTAGATTATAATCATTCCAGAATTGCTAGAGCATAGAGAAAATTGGGCTAGGAAAGAGGAGATAATAAAGGGGGTAATATAGAGTGGTAAGAAGAAAACAAAACATTCCATGCACCAAATTGTATGCCATTTGCCTTAGCTTTTATTTATTTTTTAAATTGTAAACACTGTGTTTGGAAAATATAAAAATTTCTAAATACATAAATAAGAAAATTCAAATTATTTTATAAGTAAGTTATCTCGTAAGTCAAGTTTCTCACAATATTTTAGTATACTCCCTTCCAATATTTTGTTGAGTAAAAGTGAGAGCATAGTGAAATATAAGTTTGGTGGAAATTTTATGGAGCCTCAATCTCTATCCGGAATCCCTATTTATGAACAGAAAAACTAGAGATAATACTAAATACTGTGCAAGAATTAACTATTAATTAGTTCTTTAAAAACATATAAAGTTATAATAAAAGTTCACACAATCTGAATGGATAATTAACAAAAAACATATTTTAGTGGAAAAAAATTACTAAAAAACTTCTTCACTAGTTATTAAAAAACATAAATGTTATAAATTTGGCTATTGAGAAAGGTATATTTTAATAAATTTCTGGGTTGTCAAATGCCTCAAGTGATTAGCAAGTATACAGTAAACATATGTTGATTGCATGAGTGAGCAAATGATAGGAATGTAAGTTGGCAGTATTTATTTATTTATTTTGAGATGGTGTTTTGCTCTTGTCACCCAGGCTGCAGTGCAATGGCATGATCTCAGCTCACTGTAACCTCTGCTTCTCTGGTTCAAGTGATTCTACTGTCTCAGCCTCCCAAGTAGCTGGGATTACAGGTGCCTGCCACCACGCCGGGTAAATTTTTGTATTTTTTTAGAAGAGACAGGGTTTCTCAAACTCCTGACCTCAGGTGATCCACGTGCCTTGGCCTCCCAAAGTCCAGAGATTACAGGTATGAGCCACCACACCCAGCCAACAGTAACTTTTACAAAGAAAATTTGGCAAAAACTTTCAAAAACTGAGCACTCTTCAGACTTTTGGACCTAAACATTTACTATTTTATTTACATTTTAATTTAGGAATAATGCATACATAAACACACACAGAAAATCACATCTATTATAGATGTATAAATCAATGAATTATTATTGAACACACTTGTGTATGTCCCAGATCAAGAAATGAAACATTACTTCAATATCTTGGAATCCTTATTCATGCTCTTTATAGTCACAGCCTGATCACTTTTCTCAAGTTGGTAGTATTTTTTTTCTTACACCAATGGCCAAAAAGTCATCTCCCATAGTCACAGAGTTAGTAAGTGCTAGAAGCTGAAATTTAAATCTAGTTTTGTCTATGGATGAAATCCATGTTCTTTCCATGATATCATCATCCTTTACATGTTCTGGGGGCTCTGTAATGTGCAAAATTGCATTGCAACAGAATATATAAAACATGCTTGATATTGTAAGTAAATAATTGGTGTCAGAAATTGGACTTTTGATATTATTCAGTGAATGAATACATGGATCACAAGTCAATAAATATTATTGAGCATTTCCTAATCAGACATGAGCTCAGATGCAATATGTAAAATGGTGAAGGAAAGAGGCAAGGTGTCACCCTCAGAAACTTGCATTTTACCAGGCACAGGAAGAAAATGAACATGCAGTAAATAGAAAGTAACATCAGTGTTGGCTGAATGTCTATAAGGGAAGTAAACATGGTTATGTGATGGGAAGTAATGAGGAGAATCAGTGGAGACAAGGGTGGTAAATAGGCTACTCGGGTGAAGGTGCTAAGTCAGAAACAGTCTCTGTTTTCCGTTACAGAACAGAGCTGTGCAGCTGGAGCCCAGCAAGCAAAGAATAGAAGGCTCAGGGCAATGTGCTGGAACTGGCTATGCAAAGATTTACAACACCTGGAGAGACACCTGAGTGTAATTCTATGGTTTTGTTTAACAATGCATACGTTGATATTTGCCTATAGAAGATCATTCTTACTGCTGTGTGAAGAATGGACCATAGCCAATTGAGAATGGGAACAAGAAACCCAGGGAGGAGGATGTTACAGTGGCCTAGGCAAGAGAGGTAGTGGCTGGAACTGAGAAGGGTGGTCCTGGAGGTGGCAAGTTCAGTGTTGAAGATAGGGCTAACAGCCTGGGCAATGGACTGGGAGGAATTAAGGATGTTTTCAGGGATCTGGGCTAGAGCAAGTGTATGCATCCCTCTCTGGGCAACATTGTCATCGAGGGAAGTTTACATAATCATGAGAAATGCTGCCAAAGATAAAAGCTACAATCTTCAAATAATACCTATAATTCTACTCTTTATATGTTAGGCAGTCATTGAGCTTTTGTTATGGACATCATGACTCATATATTAATGCTGATGTGCATTTTTAAGTGAAAGAGTTTAAAAACAGCACAGAGAATGTCTTACAGGTGTGAATACCACTCATGTGTGTGTGTGTGCGTATGTGTGTGTGTGTGTGTGAGAGAGAGAGAGAGAGAGAGGTTGTAAACACTGTGTGTTTGGGGGCAAGGCAACATTGCTAGAAGCAGCTGTCCTAGAAATATCAAACAGTGATTTCAGGGATTTGGAAGTTTGGGCCTCATTCAAAAACAGTTTTTTGGATGAAGTAATTTATAAATTTGATTTGAAATATAATTCGTTGTGAAGCAAAAGCATAATTCAGTTTCACCACAGTATTATGACTGTTTGAAGTCTTATTCTAAAGTTAAGAATAATAGTTATGATCTAGAATCTAAAGTATAGTTTGATAAAAGCTTCTATTTATATAAAAATTGAGGATTGAAGCTGTAGACTGCCCTTTGTGATTATTTTAAGTTTTCGCAAGATGTTGCCGTTTCAAGAGGTCATAAAAACAGCAAAATCAGGAAAACAGCTTGAGGACATTGGTATCTGAGACAGTCAAAGTTCTGGGTATTATTAAAACTGAAATAAATGTTCAGGAAGTTGACAAAACTTAAAGTTTATTCTCAGTAGTACTCAAATCTGACACCAAACAGTAATATCTGCTAGAAAATAATTCAAACAAAGGTTTTCTTGAGTAACAACCTAATAACAAATTTGATTAATTTTAAAATTGATATACACACATAAACCATAAAACTATCTTAAACATAGTTTAGTCCAAGACTCTTCACAAATATAGAGGTACAATAAGATTCCATTTTTTCAGAATAAGTTATTAATCTTGCTGAAAGTAAATAGTTTCAGCAGGGGCTCTCTTAGACTACTTGAGTCTTTCTTCATCTGTTTTCCCAAGACATCAAAATTATTGTCTGACTTTATCAGTCCAGCAAAAGTTTTTTTTTATTTATTTCAAACTTCTCACTAAGTCAAATTGACCATTTAGTTTACTAAAGTATTCACTCTTCCTCACCCCGAGAAAGTCACAGATGTAACATGAATTAAATTTAGCCAAAGATAGCATCTCAAATAACTGGCAAGTCTTTGCCCTTCCTCATTTAATAAGCCCAATGTAATTAAAAGAACAACAACACACACACACACACACATACACACACACACACACACACACACACACAGATGCCCGTAACTAAATGGCAAATGGTACTGTACTGCAGAAAACTTGAGTATCCTGCAAAAAGCCAAATAGAAATTCTTTGAAAATGACTAATCAAAAAAAAAAGTGTAGGGGGACCTGCACCAGGTTCCTAAGAATGTTGATTTTCTCCTGCTAGTTTTGAAGTTAAGCCTCATCTGTCTAGTATGACAGAGATTGGCTGATAATTATCACAAACCTCATAGTGCTGGAGCTAAAAGCCAGTTTAATTAGCATTTTTATCTGCCCACTTGGACCTTTATTGTTCTAGAAAAATATTTGAAACAGCAGTGAATTCTAGAAGCTTAAAAAGAAATGCTTTTATTCATTCTGCACAGCAGTAAATTGTTCTCTTTGCTTTTCGTTTTTATCTTCTAAATGTATATCCAACATCCAACATAGTAGTTTATTTGAAAGAAAGATTTTGTTTGGTTGGTTTTATTTTTTACTTTCTCTAATGTAGAAGACCAGGAAAAACAAAACTGTATAAAAAACCTAGATTCACTTTAGGCTTGTTTTACGTGACTATCAAGAATTAGCTTAATAGAGAAACAAAGAAGAATTTGGCTTGAAATATAGGCCCTGGCTTCTAATTGGAACCTTTTGTGATGTTATTTTAGGTGGGACAAGAAAGCATCATCTAGTGGTTTTCTTTCCAGCTAATGAGAGTTCCATCAGTGACTGTCCATAATCAGCACCAAGGAATTGCTTCTCAAGATAATTTCCAAATAAAACGACTTCTGTCCTATTTTCTCTGCTAATATCCTCTCTCTGATTTCACTCATTCCTTTGGATCAACTATCATTTCCATATAAAAAGCTGTTAATATGCAATTTTAGGTTTAGTGTTTCACACACATTGCCAATTCTATAGAGAGAACTGCCTAAAAAACTTAGATATAAAATTTTAATAAAACTCAACATGTATTAAAATAAACTCATTTCCCCAAAGTCAATTTCTTTATCATCTACTTCATTCTGGCAGAGCACCATTCTTTTTGGAATCTAATCTTGATATAGAAATGTCATTTTTCTTTTCTTTGATTTTTTTTTTTAATATATAAAATTCCTTTTACAATCAACTGGATGGCTGCCTCCAAGTTCCCAGGTTGACAGACTAATGCCCAAGGTTGTCATATTAGGAGGTGGGGCCTTTGGAAGATTATTAAGACATTAAGTGCTTATTGCCTTTACAAAAGAGGCTCCAGAGAAATTCGTCACCCTTCTTTGAAGTTAAAATGAGAAAAAAGGTTTTCCTCAGGCCCGGAATATGCTAGCAACCTCATCTAGGGCTTGCCTGCCTTCAGAACGGTGAGATACACATTTCTGTTGTTTATAAGCCACCCAGTATATGATATTCATTTAATAGAAGCATTAACAAACAAACTCACCAATCTTCTAGGAAAGGCATTTATCCCCTTTTTTGAAAATCACCTTTACCATTCCTTGCTTGAACCACGAGATTCCAACTACAGGCTCTGTTCTCTCAGCCTGTGTGAGTAGGAGTGGGCTGGGCAGGGAAAAGTTTAGAGCTGCTCAGGTGGCTCCAAAGTGGTTTGATACTCATCATTCTACTATCTTCTATATTCTTATTAAATAAGTTACAGAAAACAAAGAAAATAAAGTCATTTGGTTACTGCTTAACACAAAAATTAAGAGGGAAAATCCACCTACTAAATGACAAGAGATAATGACCAAGAGTCAGGATTCTGAGAAAAATGAAATGACACATAATCTGAAAAAGCATAATTTCCAGATGCAGACTTAAATGGCTAGCTGTATATATATGGAACAAATTAGCCTAATATAAATCTGAAGTAGTACTCCTTTATAGCTTAAAATGCTAATATATACATACTCAGCAGAATGTTCGTATTGAATGTCAGAGGTCCTATTAAGTTATGAATTAATTAGTTCCCTCTGGAGAATTCCTGGCACAACACTGTCATTTTAAAGAGCATCTACAAATAAATGGCAACCAAAAGGAGATAATTTGAATGCTCAGAGATTGGAAAGAGGGCATCATATAGACTAGTCAAGTTAATTAGGTATGCTTATTCTGGAACCTAAGGATAATATGGAAAAGGTGTGTCAGATAGTTTTTTAATGTTTTTAAAGAGTGGCCCCAAAACCTAAAATGCAATAAAATAAATAAATGGGGGAAAAAAAAAAAAGAGTGGCCATATTTACGTGGAGGTTAAGAACAGGGTGGGTATTATAGGATAGCCTATTTTGCCTCATTATTTGGCAGATATTCTTAATGTTTAAACCTTTCAAACACTAAATGGATTTCTTTACCATGAATACGTTTTTTGAAAAGGAAATTTGAGGCTTACAATTACATATCAGAAATGCTATAGATCTGGGTCTTGAAATAGTCTTGTTTCTAAGGCCCCTGTTTATTCTTAAGATTTTTTCTGAAGCATGAGCAGAAGCCATTCTAATCATCTCCATTGTTCTACTTTTAGTTAATGCATAGCTGGAACATCCATTATTCTGAGTCTATAATTAGCCCAATTATTTCATTAATGTTATTTGCCATGGAGATATTTTTTGGAGTATAGGAAAGTATAGATAACAGAGGAAAAAATATGAATGCTTCAAATTTGTGCTTCACAGAGATGATAATGTTGATTATGGACTCTCCATGCAATTTCATTTATTAGTTAGGGGACTACAGAATGGGTGCTAATCCCAAACGTATACCTCTTCATTTCTCCCTTAATGTTCAGTTTTGTAAGAGCAAGTTGTGGGCTTCACTACTCTACCTCTAAAATATTCTCACTCATCTACCAAAATAAAATTGCTTTAAAACCTAATACCTGTGAAACACAGCCAAAATTATAAAGAGCAGCATATTCTGTATTACATTTCTTTGGTCTTTACAACAAGAATATATTTTAAAATCTTTCTACCTCTTACCTTTCAGTTTGCTGCAAAATGTCACCAATGTTGATAAGGCCAGCTGCTGCTTGCAAAATTGCTTCTTTTTTTGCGCTAAAGAACAACAGTGTAGAAGGTTATCTTATCTAAACCATTTCATGGGCAGTAGGGTTATAGAAGCAATACAACTTTTAATAGATTTTAAATATTTATATGGATATGCTATAGGGCTTTTTAAAAAGTTATTCATAGTGAGTGTCTCTAGCTACATGCCATTTTATAAACATCTAGTGACTGAATCTATAAGAAAACTGAGGTATTTTGCTTTTTCTTTAAAGTTGAGTATCCATACTACATCAAAACTATATACAAGTCCACAAAGATTCTACTGTTATTAGTTTTTTTTTAATTTCTAGAAAAAAGATTTTTAAATAACATGTATATATACACAGACACACAGCCATGGTATCTTAATCTGGTCTCTATTATAGAAGTTAAGCTATTCTTGAATTCAGTTATAATTTTTATATTTGTTAGGTATGTATATTATGAACACTTTCTGTAATGAAAATAAACAGAGGCTATCTAGAGCCTGCTGTAACAAGGGAGACAGCTTCGTCACTTGCATTTGACAGACTCAACGCAGTCAGAGTAATGGGAAAGCTTCATAGTAAATAGAAGGAAAAACTTCAGTTAAAGCCTATTTGGAGGTTACTGGCAAGAAGCTGGGGGTAGGCTAAATTAAACCAAGGCATCCTATGTGATGAGTTTGGAGAACATATTTGGCTTCTCTAGTTGATCCTTAGTCCGAAACCAGGAGGCAAAATAGATAAGCTGGCAGTCATTGAACAAATGCTAACTGTTTGGGGCTGATTTATGCAGCTATGATATTTCAGCTTCTGATTCCGGTTGCTGCAAAGGTTGTATATCAGAAAGGGTTCTGTTTTCATGTATGATCTGGCCATTGTTCACTCATATAATCAGTCTCTCAATACTATATCTAAAATAGTAAAACTGTCTTAGTAAATAATATTTTTGCCTACTAGGCACCATAAAAATATATCTCTATATTGTTGAGAGACAATTCTCCATGGTTCTCTCATGTTTCTGCATATCTTTTGCTCCAGAAGCCTTTTCAAGGATTTCTGTACAGGGGACAGCTTTGGAAGATAGAGATAGTGGCTCCTTCCTGAGAAAAGGGCAGGTGTGTTTACTGCACAGTATGACAAAGATAATGTGTCCCTCTAGGGAAAAGCTTGGGCAGACTTGCTTTATGAAACATTCCAGTAGCCTAAGCTTAAGTTTATATCAACTATGATGCAAAATGACTGTGTATGCAATGCCCATCTGAGTTATTCCATATTCCCTCTCAGACTTAGAGGCAAAGGAAACTAAAGCAACAGGCAGCATGCACTATTTCGTTGTTCTATCAAAAAAGTTCTCTGTCTCTGACTCCGGAATATGATGTTTTCTACCAATATCCATGAAACTGTGGCAGGATAACTTAGCTTAAATATAGGGTAAAATATTAGATCATTCAGCTCTTGACAAGCATTAAATATTAATGCCTAAATTATCAATTATATAAATGAATACTATCTGTTCCTTTCTCTGATTTAGAAATATAACCAGGATTACAAAACGAGTTTAGAAAAATATAAAAGGCACCTTGGAAAAAACTCATGCAAATTAGTTCAGATTGTTTTCATTAAGTGGAAATTAATTGTGTGCTTAAGGACAGGTGGGCTAATAAAATAAGCTTTCTGATTTTGTTTGTCAGAACATAGACATGATACTATTCCCCAGGTGGTTAATATTTTAATAGGGCCAATAATCAAAACTGTGTAAGAATAAAAAAGATTACAGAAAGTGCTCAGATTTAATTTCTGTTCAATACTTACACTTCATCTTTCTACAAATCTCATAAAATTAATTGCAGCAAAGGTACCAAACTTCTCTACCTGATGACAAAATATAAGTGTACCTGGCAGATCTAAATCATATGTTTATAAACTACCAACATTTTAATCTCAATGAAAATAAACCTAAGTAGAAAAAATGTATATGCTTAAAATTCAACTAAATAATTACCCATGGATTGAAAAATAGATATATTTTTCAAAATGTATTTTATTGAGTAAGATAGATTTTAAGACTCTGCAATACAACTGGAACCATTATGAGTACACAGCATTTTGCAGAGTGCTATTATGTACAACAATGCATCCTTCTGTAAGCCAGGCTCACATTGTTATTTATAGGGGTGCTTCTTAGTCTAATATTTTGCTGTCTGATAATTTTAAAAAAATATTCTATTTTTTTCATAATAAAGCATGGGACTGCATATATTACACAGTTTTGAAAGAATGATTCAGGGCTCGAATTAGAATAATCAGCTTTGAGAGTTTACCAAGTGACAATAAGCCACAGAGGCAAGGACATTTCTAAATCTGCCAGAGCACTACATTTTATTTTTAAGAATTAAGGCCAATACACTTTAAACTTCAAGGCAAGCTACTTTTGGAAATAAAAACTAGATACATGAGAAAAGAATAAATTACTTTGAAAGTGGTTATTGCATATAATTTTGTCTTATTTAGAGAGTGAACTCTGTTATCTGTGCAATAGGGATTATTATGTTTATCTTCAGGAATTGGGAACAATTTCCGACACATCTAACCTCCTGAAAGCATAATGGACAACAATTATATATCCTAAGGGGAGGGTTATAACTATATTGGCATCCAAATATCTCCTTTATCTAACCAAGGGGCCAAGGGTGTGACACTACATATTCAAATGCATGAATTAAGAATTGTGCTGTTTATGGCATTTTTGAATCTGTTCAATGAAATTCAGAATGAGAAACTAAAAAGATGGAAAAGAAATTCCTGATGTTGCTCACCGGATAATTATAATGGCTTGACCTAAAATACTAATTGCAGTTATTCATCAAGAACACTTTTAACATAAATCAGGATGAGTTATCCGTATCCTGTAATTTGATGAAATATTTTGGCACACCCAGCATTCCTTGTTCTATTTCATGGTCATATCACTACCTTCAGATTTGTTCTTAACCTCCTGAGTGGTAGAGTGAACCACCCTTTGTAGACCTACTTCTTAAGCAAGATAATCTAATAATATGTCATTTTTGAACATTATATTACTATAAGTTCATCTTCCAGAATCTGAAAAATTCTATAAAAATGACATATTTTTCTCAACCTGAAAAAATGAGGACCAGATCCTGGACAATGGTGATTCCCCGTAATTACTGGTGGAAGATGCTAGCTGAACCAGCTCACCTGTTCCTGGTTCCTGGCATTGTGGGATTTCAGATGAAGTCTTGTATACAAAATAGTCAATATTTTATTTTGAAACACAGAAGAGGAAGTGGTAGTTATAACAAAAATACTAGCTCAAAAGATATTCCTTCTATTAAATAGGAGTGACTGTAAACCCAAAACAAGCATGTTTAAAGGAGATTAATGACTTTCAAATTGAACTCCAGACCAGCTCTTATTTCAAGAGGAGATGTGATAGACAGAATCAATAAGAAAGAAAAGGACAGGCTTGGTTGCAAATTCAAGAACACAGTAGTATGCAATAGAGAGAGAGACCACATCCTGAAGAAAGTCTCCAAGAGGTGAAAAGTCCTAGATTGTCTTTCAACTCCAGACAAAGATTGAAGGAAAGACCCTGCCATGTGGCTGAGAGCATGGCTGTTCAATCAGTGTCATATACACAGAAAACTGGCCTGATGGCAGATCCCTACCACTTCATTAAAGCAAATGGTTACCTTGAGGTGAAAATCTAAGTCTCAAGACTTTTATTGTTTTGCAAACTTACATTTTGGTGTAATATTTTTGTTTTGTTTTCCAGTCCTTTAAACTAAGACATAAAGTTCATTTTTAATCATATTTTCTCTGTAAAGTCTACATCATTATAACAGGCAGTAAAGAGTCTGACATAGAACCTAGATGATATAGGGGAACAGATACTTGAAGGCAGTTTCAGCACTACTAATATTTGTCAAGTAAGCAGGTAGGACATAGTCTAAAGCACAAAATTCAGGCAAGAGTTTGATATCTTCAGAGAATTTTAGCAAGGGTTATTTGTGAATGTCATTAGATGGTAAAAAATTAAAGTAGAATCCGGAAGAAGGAAACATGGGGCAGTTGGGAAATGGTTGCCATTAAAGAAAGCTATTGCAGCTAATTATTGGGATAAATGTCACTGGAGCTCAGGTTCTATAATTCTAACCTCCTGAGGGATGGGCAATAGCCATGCAGCCTCAACTTAAAAGAACTGAAATTGCAGATAGATTCAAGACAAGGTTCATGCTCAATATTGTTTACAAAATCCAGCCAAACCTTTCAATATTTGTTTCTATCTCTGGTCAGAAAAATTGAATAAAACATGGTCATATCTGTTCATATATCTGCTGCCTCACAACTTGTTCCTTCATTTTTCTGCTTGTTGACCACACTGGCAACCTTTCAACTTCTTGCTTTCTACCCAGAGCGTAGTTTCTCTTGTTTACAAGGAATAACTCTAGCATTTATAAATTCAAATTTGATTTCCTGATCATTTCAGCCTCTCCAGTGACCGTACTGTTTTTGGCAACTTGTTCTTTTTGTGTGCTGCCTGACTCATACTCTAGATTCCTTAGTTTAGCCTTGTGTTGTCTGATCCTGAGACCTAACACATCAACATAGCCCTGCTTCTTCTTAGAGGAAATTTGCTTTATTTGCTCTCCTGGATTACAAAGTAACCAGGGTTTATCTTCACCCAACTCCTGCTCACTAACAAAAAGTTCATGTATGACAGACAATAGGTTTCTAGACTTCGAATAGATGCCTAAATATAAATGAGTTAGTTACCATGGCATACATAAACAAATTTCACTGGCTTATAATACCCATTGATTTAACTTCAGGATTCTGAATGCCTTGCATTTTCTGTTCTCTGTATATTTTTCTGGGAGGCTCTTAAAGGATGACTTTAGGGTATTTAACTCCCAAAGGTAGTTACACTCATGTATCACGTATTGAAGCTCTTCCCAAATAGTCCACTGAATACTTTTCTGCCAGGAGCCATGTCATTTGAGCTGATCATGGTGGACATATCCATTATACTGTGCCATTCTGCTATAGGGTTTTGCTCAGTTGTTCTACATTTTATGGAGAGTATAGGAGTTGTTCCACAAGTTTCCAGATATTCAAATAAGAATTTGGGAGGTAAAATAGGAAACTGTAATTTATGATAAAACAGATAATGTATTTCTCCCCATTAAGTTACAGAATTTTCAACAGGTTCTAAGGCAGGAGTTGCCATGTTCCAAGAGGGAGCAACACAGTTTTTTGTTGCTTCTTTGCTGTTTTCATTTTTTATTTTTACAGCCTGTTCCTTTCCTACTACTTGAAGGACTAGCCTGAGAACAAGATCAGTTTATAGGCACTGTGCTATGTCCAGGATTCCCAGACCTCTCAGGAAAATGAGAATTAGTTAGAAAAACTCAGTGTGCTGATTCCGAACTGTAGAATGTGCTCAATCAGGCAAAGCCACACATTTGCTACTCATTCTCTGAATCTCTTAACTGCTGGCTTGAGAAAGCAGGTGCGCAATTCCTGGAATTTGGGTTACCTTGTAACACATGGAGGTCGTCATGTTGGTAGGCTGATGATTTGAGTAAATAGGCAGATATTTCTTGTATGTATCATACTAAGGAGCTCTTCAGGCCTAGTTATAAACCAGAATCACCCACAAAATTAAACAGTCAAACATGAGAGCGAGAGTCTGGTGAGGCCAACATAAAGGGTCATATATATAGGTCAGCATAGAGGGCACCGAAGTGACCTGTAGAAAGGAGGCTATTTAGGCCACTGATAACATTTCTTGTTCTTTTTAGTTATGAATATTTATTATTGTCCAAATTTACTTTTAGTAAATACATTCTAAACACAAGACAATTTTTCTTGTTGTGAAAGACTGTAAGTCTGCATTAGAACTGACTTTAAGGAGTTTACAGACTTGTTGGGGGCAAAAAATCCTTTATGTATACATAAGCAAATGAACTCCACCCAAGGCTTGTGTTCAGGTCAAGGGTGAAGATTTAGGCTAATATGGATTGAGGCCATCAGGGAAATAGAGCAGAGGTAAAATGTTAGTTGGGCGTTTGTTTATTCACAGTTCAGAATTTGAAAACGTATCAAAGCTGCTACAAAGAAACATTTTCAGTAACTTTTAATGGAAAATTTATGCCATTGTCCACTCTGTGTCATTAACCTGCAAAGATACTCGTTTCATGGTGGTCATCACTGGTTTTTAGTAAAAATTTTAATAACTTCCTATGGAATATACATTATTTACTTTCTGTTCTTCAGAAATGAAACAAGTCATTTTTGTATATTTCATGGAAGAAGAAAATAAAAGGTTAATTTGTGGGGCAAAGGTTATTATAAATGTATCTAAAATTTAGTGTGAGTAAAGTGCAAATAACATTACTTTGTAACACGTATAATTCCCCATCATAAAATAACTATATGAAAATCCCATTATAATTTTGGATCCTGAATTAAGGTTTCACAGACAGTTTAAAATTTTTAATATAAATTGAGAAATAAGGGTCATTTTTATTACAATTTTATAACCAACATAGAGAAGCCCTCTCTCTACTAAAATTGCAAAATTAGCCAGGCGTGGTGACAGATGCCTGTAATCCCAGCTATTCCGGAGGCTGAGGTAGGAGAATTGCTTGAACCTGGGAAGTGGAGGTTGCGCTTAGCTGAGATCGCGCCATTGCACTCCAGCCTGGGCAACAAGAGAGAAACTTCGTCTCAATATACATATATTTATATACATATATATCTTTTTATGTAACAAGTTTATATTTACACAATTAGATCATAATTATACAATTAAAGATTACAGTTAAAAACGACTCCAAGGGAGTTTACATAATTTCTGCAAAGTCACATAACAAGAAATAATAGTTTGAGAAGGGACTTAAACTGGAATTTATTTAGGTTTCAAGTCCATGCTTTTTCTACGGTGCTATACTACTTCTTTGTAACATTTTTTTTTTCCTACTAAGGATTACATATACTTTAGATGAAAAAAAAAAAAAAAAAAACAGAAGTGACTATAAACTTGTCAGATTTTTTTTCCATATTGGAAATTGTGTCATTTGAAATGTTTCCTGTGGGACGTGATATCTGAACATCATGAGAACATGTTACTATTATATAATATATATTTATAAATGTAAATTATGAACATAAAAAGTGGACCTTAAAAATATAAATTTGATTTTGATAATTTATCATGAATATGGCATCTAGATTGACAGAAAGCTCAGAATATTAAATTGCATATGGTTTGATCTTACTCTGTTGATGAAGTTAATTCCTTTTGATGGGGTGAGAAGAAAATGTAAGCAGAGGCAGCTTTGTGACATGGAGCACTTCATAAGAGTGTAACTGAATTTCTCACCTGATTCGACTGCGTAAATTCCTAGATCACTCCGTTAGAGACTCCCCCAATGGAGATTCCACTAACTTCCAATTAACGTTAATAAGAAAGCCAAGATTCTGAAATTGCATGGGTAATGCATGTCTGGAAATGTTCATTGGCTTGGCGATTTTAGTGTTTGGGTCCCAGATAGCTACTTGGTACTTACCTTTCCCTTCTTCCTTGTAACAAAACCCAGATTCCTCTATAGTTAGAAATGTGCATAGCTAAATAACTACATTTTCCAATCTCCCATGCAATCAGAGGTGGCTAATCAAAAACAAGTGAAAGGCAGTTATTTATTATACATATCATACTAAGGAGGTCCTCAGGCTTAGCTGTACACCAGAATCACTCACATAATTAAACAGTCAAACAGATACATAGGATTTGAAGAAAGCTCATTTAAAAGCAAGCAGAGATCTGGCTTACGCCTGGTCCCTAATTCCTGTTTCCTCTCTGAAGCACAGATATGATGACTGGAGTTCTATCAGCCATTTAGGACCTGGAAGTGATCCTAAAGATGCAAGAACCATGCAAAGAACAGTAAAATAAAAAATAGAAGCAATCTACATTCTTGATTGATGTAATTACATAACAGTCAAAATAGCTATGGATGCATTTTTCTGTTTTTTTTTTCTGTATGAGAGAGAGATGTAAACCTCTATCATGTTTAAGTCACAGTTATTTCTGGCCTTTTTGTTAAGGGCCAGATGCAATTCTAAGCTGATTCCATTCTGTCCATAGCTGACCGGTGTTCAGTGAAAAATAGGTCATCTAAGCAGTGGCTCTAACAGTATGCCTGGAAACTTGAGATCTTCATCCTAAACTATTTTTTTTTTGTCTCTTTTGTTGCAAGCTTTTATTCCTGAAAGGTTGTATTATTATTTCCCAAATGAGACTACTTTGTTTCAGACAAATTGAGTTTAAGGTGATATTGGCAGTCAGCATGGTACAAGGAAAAGAGCTGAAAATTTAGAATCAGTGAGTTAAAATCGAGAATCTTAATTTCAAATTCAACTCTAAAACTTATCAGCCACATGTCTCATATACAAGTTACTTGATTTTCCTATGAGTAAAATTAAAATAATGGGAGCCACCTCATAGAGTAGTTGTTTAGCATAATGCCAAAGAGTGTCATGTTACTTAATAATGGTGTATAATATTATTTTATTATTTAATTTGTGTAATAAAGTCTATACATATCATAGCAAGAGATTGTTATGGCCTTAATAAAGTTCTCAAACATTATTGTTCATCTGATTAAGCCATTATTTCTATCAGTCTTAAGTACCTATTGCCATTTATATTTTTATGCATGCTTGGATTTTCATAAAGATTCTAAGTTCTTTATTACGCAGTCACTACCAGAAGCTCCTTTAAACAGTGACTGGTCAAGGAGCATTTGAGTGGCTTTTGTAAAGAAATCTGTTCTTGAAAATGAGAGAAAACACATCTGGAAAGGGAATGAGGTTGATTATAGCAATCAAAATTTATTTACTTATTTAACGCCAAAGCTCTCTAAGCAACAGGAAGGTCTGTTTTCATCATTTGTATCATTTGAAAAGGCCTTGTCTGTATGTATCAGTTCCTCTGATTCTCTCTTGGCTTTTAAGAGTTTATGTGATTAGATTGGACCCACCAGGAGATTCCAGGATAATACCCCCATCTGAAGGTTTGTAACCTTAATCATATCACAAAGTTCCCTTTACCAAGTAAGGTAACACTTTTTGGTTTCTGGAGATTAGGATATGGACCTCTTTGAAGGATCATTATTCTGCCTTTCATGGCAATAATAATAAAAAATAACTATTTTGACACTGGCTATATAATAGCAACTTTTAAAGTATTTTACATATGTGAATTAATCCTTGCATTAACTATGAGGAAGATATGATTATTGTCTCCATTTTATATAAGAGGAAAATGAGGCAGGGATGTAATTTAACTTGCCAAATGAAATGCACTCATCCAAAAAGTTAAATAAACTTTCTAGGGTCATACAGTTTTAAGCCTAGCATTCAAATCTAGCTATCCAAGCCCACAAATAGATCTTTCCCTTTTATTTTTGTCCTTGCCTTACACGGAGTCAAGCCATAGCTTTGAAGCAGTTAAAGTAGAAGGCATTAAACTACTTATATAATAATTCATCCCAGTATCTTGGCTGAAATCAAAGTGGGACTTACTAGTTCAGATTCTTACATATGTTCTGTTCCCATAAAACAAATGGGGTTTTGTCATTTAACATTTTCAAGCAGATTCTCCATTATTACCTAAAAACCACCACTTTGTCTCATTCCAAAGGTCTTTAAATATTGAGATATTTAATCATGGAGGAGGCTGAGTGAGGAGAATCAACTTTCAGCAACTAGATGTCAGCTTAAAGTTGTAGAAATCTCCTAGTAATCATTCTTTTTCAAGAGACTGTGACCATAGAAGGCAAGAATGGTGAAATAATTCAATATTTGCTGGGGATTTTGCTGTTGGAATGTATGCATATAAATTTGTGGATGTTGATACGTGCATGTTAAATCAATGATGGAATTTTAAACAGGACATGTTACAGGACAAAAAGTAACATTTATTATTAAAACACATAAAAAGTATTTATCTTTTGTTTTAAAGGACTCTTGAAATAAATCCTGAAATAGAGGATTCATAATGTCTTATGTGTGCTGAGTAAATATTATAACCACACAGACATATTTAAATAATGGATGGTTGAAATACAAGCCAGTAAAGCCCAATAGTCTCAAGGTTAATGGTGACACATTCTACTTTTAGCTTCTACTATTACAGAAAGAAAAAAAATGCCCTAAGGTATTTCAGCTGTTTACCTGTAAATTGCAATAAAAACTCCATTACACAGAACAGCGTATATCCTTATGAAAATCAATGAAGTCAATACAACTTTAAAAATAATCTTGTTTACAAATCCACTTACATCACAGTGTATGAATCCTATGTTCTCAGTGATGTATGACTAGATTTCAGTTAGTTTGTTGCCAACAGAATAGTTTACAGATGAATATATTTGCGACCTTGAAATCTTTCATTATTTTCCTAAATAATTATTGTTTCTTTATTCCCTTCTCCTTTCGTTTGCTCTGGAAATGTACCGGCAGCAAATATATCATTCTTGAACAGTTAAATAATTAGGAGTATAGAAAAGAGGTTGGATTAAAAAAGGAAGAGAGAAAAGAAGAAAAATAAATCACTAATATTTTGCATTTTAAGAATGGCAAATTGCACTGCCTGTTGGTAAATATGTCTGTTTCTTTTAAACACATTACCTTCCATATTTGTTTCTGAAAAGGAAAAAAAAATCTGCATATTGTCTTGTTTTGTTCCCAAGAAACTGTCTTTCCAAGAATTAGACAAACATTTTAAATATTAGTATAAAATATTTTGAAAAAGTATTTTATTATTTAAAAAATGATTTCATCACAAATAGCTTTCAGGTCTATAAACATTAGATTATTATTGTGTAAATAATGATGGTCATTTTTCCCCATACCATTTGTTAAGATTATTCCAACCATGACTTCCCTACTCTATGATTTAAAAAATCGATTTGCTTTGAACAATTTTTTTTTTTTTTGAGACAGAGTTTCACTCTTGTTGCCCAGGCTGGAGTGCAGTGGCACGATCTCAGCTTACCACAACTTTCGCCCCCCGGGTTCAAGCGATTCTGCCTCAGCCTCCCGAGTAGCTGAGATTACAGGCATACACCATCACGCTCAGCTAATTTTGTATTTTTAGTAGATACAGGGTTTCTTTGTGTTACTCAGGCTGGTCTCAAGCTCCTGACCTCAGATGATCCACCTGCATCTGCCTCCCATAGTGCTGGGATTACAGACGTGAGCCACCACACCTGGCAAATATTTTTATTTTTTAATTTAGTCATTATTTGCCTAAAATAAACAAGATATGCTTTGTAGTATTGAATACAAAAAGGAAAATGAGCTTTGTTAGGCTTTGTAACTGTATACCATGGCAGTAAATTAGCCAGAATTTCTAACTGATGAACATAAACCTCTTGATATTTTCTTTTTTTTCTTTCTTTCTTAAGGAAATCTCTTATGCTATCAATATGAGCATCACTGAACTGAAAGGTCAAGTTATTAGCAAAAACTGTGCTGTGTAATGTTACTTTGTCTCAGAAGAAAACTGAAATGGCCCTATGATATTACTCTGAGGAGGATGTAGTGTATCAAAGAGTGAAGAAACAGAAATGGAAAGGTCAGAATGTCTTTGGGGATGGTGAAAAAAGCAATGTGGTGTAAGGGAGTCATCATATTCCTCTACGCAGGCTTCACTTTGCTTATAAACGCAGTTTCCTAAAGGCAAGGCTAATTCATTATCAGAACCAAAAAGGACCTTTTAAAAAACACTTCAGGTCCTGTGTACTCGTTATAAGAATACTTTGGGATTCAAGACAAAGGGGCTAATCCCAAGTTAGTAAATCTATTTGTATAGACATGGACAATTTGCTTATTTGGGGGGCCTCAGCTTCATAGAAAATGAGAGATTGGCATCACTGAGTGTTTCTCAACAAGCAAACAGATTTTTCTATCTTCTTTTGTTTATGTCTAAAATGCATAATTTACATGACTTACTCATACAAACCATAATTTCTTTAGAAATTCTAAGCCAGCTGATGGATAAAATCTCTCCCAGCTTTCACCCCATTATGTTAAGCCACATAACATAATGGGGTGAATGTCTCCCCAATCCATATATTTTACTATTTTAGTTTCCAATAATCATAGATCAGGTACCTTCTGTCCTTCAGAGAATCATTCGATGGATTTGCTAAGATATACAAAACTATATAATACACAACCCTCCCTAAGAAGAATAGAGTTTGGGAAATGAAGGAATACATGTACACAGGTAAGTGTAATAAAGAATTTCAGGTGTACTCAGAGAGCTGTTAAATTAGAATTAGGGAAATGTGGAAGAAATCCAGTTTTACCTGGTGCAGCGAAATGATTAGTCCAGAAATATTGTATTTTGAAAAAATTATATTTGAGATTTTTGTAAAAATGGCAAAGGGTGGGTCAACTGTTCAGAAGATTGCTTCAGACAAAAATAATACAATAGCAAAAGCAGAAGGTTTCCAGAAAACAGCTGGGCATGGTCAGAGTAATAATTAACAACTCAGTGGGTTTGAGCATAGAATATGAGGGTAGATGCAGCAAAATAAAATGATGGTGAGGTAGGCAGAAGTTACTGTAAGGCCGGCTGCCTCACAGAGGGTTAAACGGGCACATCCATGTCTCTCCACACCTGATAACTACGTCATCACCCAAGCTCGTTCTCTGGCCTCACCACATGGCTTCCCCACCTCCGCCTCACGCGTCATCCCTGGTAGTCGCCCCGAGCCCTTCAAATTCTTCTCCTAACAACCCTTCTAATATCTCCTCTTAAAGCCAACTCATACGTCTGGCACTTTTATCTTCAGGAATCCTGGACAGAAGGTAAAACCACCAAAACCCAATACCTTGCCCAAGTGGACTATCTGCCTGCAGGCTGTCAGTTGACCATAGTGCTTGAATTTAAAGCATCAAAGGCCAAAACCCTCCCAGGCACTCTCCTCACAGGGAGCTGGCGTGACGCGGCTTTATGCTTTTTGTATGACCAAACCAAAGATTACTGTCATCAGTGGAATGCCGCCTATGGTGGATGCCTATATAGGTCCTGTGTCATGCACAGAATCACAGGAAAAATACTCAGCACCAATGGAAAAGGCAAAGTGCAATTTGCCATCCGTGACCCCTGGAACAGTTGCTAGGAAAAGGGAGCCACAGGTAAAATATACAATTCACACACAAATAGATACCCTAGTGGCACATGGCTAATATTTCGGACCTACACCCGCATTGTGCCAATGGAAATAGACCGACTCAACTCATTAGGCAATGCCATCCTACAAAATGAAGCCATCTTAACTAACCATTTCAAACCCCTAAAGAACACCTCCCAACCTTTCTCCTGGCTAACTCTAGTTCAACAAGGTATCAACATGTTAAATTTAGCCAAATCCACAAGTTTCACCAACTGCTTTTTATGTGCCTCCCTCAACAACCCCCCCCTTTGCCACAGTTCCCCTCTAGACTGGGTTCAACCTGTCACAATCGCCTACAGGACAGCCTAATTCCCCCTTAACAGACATCCCCCTGTTTAAGGTACACTCTCAAAGTCTCTCTCTCTGCTACGGGACTGTCAATGACTCCAACTGCAATATTCTGGTAAAGGTAGCCTCCACCTTCTATGTGCCTCCAGGGGGGTACTTTTGGTGCCATGAAGTCTAACCAAAGTTATAGATACCTCTCTTCCCTTCCCTTGCCTGCCAGCCACCTTGGTCCCACAGTTAGAAGTATATGGACAAGCTGAATTATTTTCCCTTGTCACTCCATCCCCAAAGCACCAGAGTAAATGAACAGTCTTCCTCCCAATAGTGGTTGGCGTCTCCTTAGCATCTTCTCTAGCAGCGGCTGGAATAGGGAGTGGCGCTCTGGGCTACAGTGTCACCTCAGCCGCTCACCTAGAAGACAAACTCCGGGTGGCCATTGAGGCATCAGCCACCTCTCTGGCATCCTTCCGGTGACAAATCACGTCACTGGCTCGGGTAACTCTCCAAAATTGGCAGGCCCTAGACCTGTTAACAGCAGAAAAAGGAGGTACCTGCTTGTTTCTCCAGGAACAATGTTGTTATTACATTAATGAAACCGGTCTAGTGGAGGAAAATGTCAACACTCTCTATCATCTTCAAGAAGACTTCCAAAGAAAACAAAGCATACCAGCCTCTTCCCTTAACTGGTGGCAGTCCCCTATACTTACCTGGATAACCCCTATCATCACTCCCATTATCGTAATTTGTCTTTTGCTAATGCTAGCCCCTTTCTCAGGTTTTTACAAGCTCGCATGAGGGAAATTTCCAGGGTAGCCGTAAATCAAATGCTGCTTCACCCCTACGTCCGGCTCACAACTGAGGCACCGGCCAACTGACCTTCCCCCCACTCCACCCCTGTTCAGCAGGAAGTAGTCAGAAAGAAGCGGCATCCTATACCATAAAAAAGGTTGGAATGTAAGGCCAGCTGCCTCGCAGAGGGTTAAATGGACACATCCATCTCTCTCCGCGCCTGATAACTATGTCATCACCCAATCTCGTTTCCTGGCCTCGCGGCATGGCTTCCCTGCACCCGCCTCCGCATACCAGGCCCAAGCCCACATTCAGCTCTAAATTATGCATCCAACCCCCAGCCCGCTGTTGAAAAATGCTACAGAAAATTTTTTTAAAGAAGCCCCATCAAACCCTGCTGGATAGCAGTCTGCCTGTATGCCCCCAGGCAGGCCCACTTACCCAAGGTCCCGCCTACCCATGGCAACTAGATCCAGGTATTTCCTGCTTCTTAACAACCAATAAGATTGCCTTTGCTTTGTTTCCCCAATAGCCAATCAATTGCCTTCCCTCCGCATAAAACCCTATGCCCTGAACAGCTGGGCGTGACTTCTTTGGCCCCTTCCTGGATCACAGAACCTTGCCCGGGAGCTGAATAAATTAACTTCTCATTTTCTTATACTTGCCTCAGTTTCCTCATTTTACCTTGGCAATAAACCTTACAGATACATTTTCTTGATTAGAATTATTTCACAAAAGGTTTGTGTTTTATGCAGTAGGCAAAAAGGGTTTAAGGCAGTAGCAACATGGATAAAGCACCAGGATTTGGTTGTAGAGGAAGCTGTTCAAGGAGGTAGAACATTAAGAAGGTCTTACTAATTTGCTGTGTGGATTTAGGGCTGTTAAAATATAATTTTTCATGTGAAAAATTATAAAACTCATATAAAAACATAAAATGAAATTAAAATATATTTTATTCACCTAAGTAATTTATGTAGAAAACATTAACATTTGAGCAACTATTCAATAAAAGAATGTTAAGATTGCTAAATTAGCTTAAAAACTGGTTCATTTCCAAAAGAGCAGTAAACTAACTTTGATATACTTCTTTCAGATGCAAATTATTTAGATGTCTATTTCAGAAAAATCAATAAAGAACCATTTAACTTTACTAAATCAGAGTAAGTGTTTTAATCAATAGTATGCAGACAATTGAAAATTATATTTTCCTAAACCTTGGGTGGGCCTATCCTCCAGTATAGATAGGAAATACATGCCATCTACCTTTTTGCCCTCTTTCCAACTTTTAGATGTTTTTTCTTACTTGGGAAGAGTACCTAATCAGTATTTTATTATGCACCATCCCTTCTGCTGAGTTTATGTACCATGTAATTGAATAGTTTAAAATATGCATACATAAGTTCTATTGTACGCTATAATAGTGTATAAATCATTAGAAATTTTCAAACTCAACATACCACTTGAAAAATATTTCTTGCCTCTAGAAATATTTATGGACAGCATTGACAGTGGACTCAATAATTATCATTTCAACCTGTTTTAGGTATATCTGTTTTGTCCAGCACAATATCATACTTTTTTATTAAGGCAATTATTTGTTCCTTTGTTATAACCAATTAGCTCATTATGCACGTTTTCCACTAGATAAATTGCAATAGTGGGCTTCTAAGGCCAATGTTCCACAAAAGAAGCAGGTGACATAGTTAGGCATAACTATTTCATCATAACATTGCTCTGTTTCTCAGTTAACTCTGAAATTATTCTGAAAGCAACAAAGGGAACTTGTGGCCTTTAGTGGGTCTTTCTAAGATGTGGACTCTGTGGCCAGGAACTAATATGTGTCATGCTGAATGAATTCACTATAATCTCTGGTTATAGATGCTCACCCTGAACTTGTTTCACAAAACCAATTTTGAGAAATCAGAATCTTAACAATATCTAATAGGATACTGACAATATTTTGTAGGAATAGCTGAACACTTGATGCCCTGGATTTATAATCACATCCCCTTTGTAGGAAATATGAGAAAAAAAAATCCTCTTTATATACTTAAATAGTGTTACTCTCATAAGTCAGAACTATATGACCTTATCCAAAGTAACAATAGTCTATTAAATATGATGCAAAAGAAAGTCCAGAAATCAAGTACTCTAAACAATATATAACTATATTTTTGGCCAGATGTCTTTAAAGATTTAACTGGTTCATATCTAAAGACTTTATGCAACAAGTGAATATATTCTTATTTCGGGGGGGGGGGTTATTTCCTAATGAATTTGTCTTAGAGGGAGGACTTGTATTACATAGCTGAAACTTAATTTTGTTCATTGATGCACCAAATATTTATTACATCTCTCTAAATTCTAGGAATCTGACAGTCAAAATCCCATACTTTCAAACCCTTTACACTGAAGTAGAGGGAGTCAGATTGTAAGTAAATACATTTGTATATAAATAAGCAGGAAAATTTCTGCGGTGACAAGTGCTTTGCAGAGAAAAGTTCATAAGCTAGTGATTGAGGAGCTTTCTAGGATAGGAGGCCAAGCTAATATCTCTCTGAAGAAGTGAAGTTGACCACGAAAGCTGAGCTATGAAAGGAAATTCATCAAGAGAAAATAAAGTGGAGAAACATTCAAGACCAATGAACACGCAAGACGGGGAGGAAGGCAGCAAATCACACTGCCAGGTGTGTTCCTATGCAACAATTTTGCATGTTCTTCACATGTACCCCAAAACCTAAAATACAATAAAATAAATGGGA
>NW_016107345.1:6017716-6024158 GCF_001604975.1 Cebus imitator
AAAAAAAAAAAAAAAAAAAAGAAAAAAAAAAGAAAAAAAGATTTAGTTAATATTGAAAGTGCTAAGCTGAAGAAAAACTTTCTCCCAGGTCTTTCTAGGAGCACTTTACCTCACAAAAGAAATAAGAAGCTACTCCTAGAGATGGAGAAGGAAGAGAAATTGATTTTTTGTGGAAACAGTTTTGAATTCAGTGAGATCGCTCTTTCAGACTGGGAAGGAAAAAGAATATTGGACTACAGTTGAATCAGTGTCCATGATTGCAAAAAATAAAAGCAGCTCTAGTTAATTGAAGTGAGGGAGAAATGTTTGGAACAATTTTGGAGGCTCATAGCCTTTATAAGAAGTTACCAGACCAGGCTCAGAATTAGTAGGAAATTGATATGATTTTATGTAAACCAGATGAACAAGGGAAACAAAAATAAGGGAGTGCCTCAACTCTGTCATAACAGGAACTACCTGGTCAAGAGGCAGCTGCTGATCTTACTAATACAGTTGAGCTTCCTTGGCTGCAATGAGAATGCCACATGCTTATGTGTGATTTTTGTTAGTGTGAATAGTAAGTGTGCTGTGTTTTCCTAAGATTTGCTGTGTTCGGCATAAGTATAGATAATGATAAATGTACCTTCTATATTGCTAATTATTATTTCCTAGAATTCTAAAATATCTATGAGACATACTCTTTATATTTATCTTATTAGAGTAATCCACAGATATGTAAGTAATCAAATGGTGCCCAAATTTATGATTTAAAAAGTCCAAGACCAATATTTTAAAAAATATTTTTGGAAAAGAAATAAAGCTAATACATTTTCATTCCTTTTTAAGGAATGTAAGCAATCCAAAATCCTGCAAACCTAAAATAACATTATGACAGTCATTTTTTTTTTTTTTTGCATGCCTACACAGGGAAGATACAACTTTTATCAGATGAAAAAGTATCTTTATTTGATATTAATAAAATTAAAAACTGAAGAAATTGCTAGTATTTAAATGTTTCTTCACCAGTAGATATAATTCTTAAAAGACATTTATAAAATTGAGAGAATATATTTTATATTAAGATATTGAAGTCATTAGGTTTGAAGTATTAATTTTAATTATAGATAGTAATTGTTAACTTCCTCCTGTGAAAGCATAGCTTCTTACTTTTTGTTATACTATGGCTTTATAAAATCCAGTTTATAATATTTACATCCTATGGTGACTGAGGATTTATAGGACTAATCAAAATTTCTTCTACATCCTAGAAAATTAAATAGTCTATACACACCTTTTAACATAGTATTTCTTTTTTTACTTTTAAGTTTTGTGTGTACATAGTAGGGTAAGTTTTGTGGGTACATACGTATGGGGTATGTGAGATACTGTGATACAGGTATACAATGCATAATAATCACATCGTAATTTTTCAGGTTTTCTTTTTTTTGAGACAGATTCTTGCTCTGTCACCAGACCAGAGTGCAGTGTCACAATCTCGGCTCACTGCAACTTCTGCCTCCCAGGTTCAAGGGATTTTCCTGTGCCAGCCCTCTTGAGGCTGCTGGGACTACAGGCGCACGCCACCACACCCAGCTAGTTTTTGTGTTTTTAGTAGAGACAGGGTTTCACCATTTTGGCCAGGATGGCCTCGCTCTCTGGACCTCGTGATCCGTCTGCCTCGGCCTCCCAAAGTGCTGGGATTACAGGGCTGCTACACCCAGCCCTAGATTTTTTAATAAGGTATTTTCCTTTCTCAAAAAAGCGTGGCTACTCTGAATTCTTTCACTTTCGCATTATAATTTAACTGTACTCTGTTTGTTAGATATCATTTTTTGTTTCTTGTGTAAGCTTTTCTTCTAGGAAATGAAGAATGCATACTAGCTAAGTTTAGCATTATTTCTTTCTTGTGAAAGAAAGATTGTTACTCTAATGCATTGGGCATTGAATGTTTCTTCTGGTTTTACTATTTTCAAATAAATATTTTCTGTACATAAATATCCAAAATATTGCTTCTTCATAAATAAATTTTAACAAATTTTTATAAAATATGTTACATATAATATAAGAATTTTTTCTAGAACTAGATATGCTTTTCCAAACTACAGATGAGTTCTTTACTGAAGAGAAATTTGCTTATATTTCTATTTTTTTGATATACGTCTTTTGGTTTCTATTCTTGGGAATTCAATAATGCTTCTGTTGTATAGATTTTTGTTTCTTCCTTATGATTCTGCTTCTTGCTGATAGCTTTAATCTCTGTGGTTTTTATGTATAATCAATGTTATCTTGAGTCTTTATTCAATATAAGTAATTTAATTTTTAGATTTCAGTGTAAGTCATTTCAATTTTTTCAGCATTTTTGAAATAATGTACTTTGGTCATAAATGTGTTTTCTTATATTTTAAGTATGTATTTTCTACTATTTCTATTTTAGCTATATATTTTTCATGAATTTTTTTCTATTGAATTCATATTTATATTTTATTCCACATCACAAAAAAAGTCTGAAAATTTTACTTCTTTTTTTTTTGTATTTTTATGTGTTTGAGGTGGATTTTTTGCTTCATGATAATATAGATTTCTCTTTCATTTAAAAAAAAATTCTTGACGTTTTAAATAATCTTGTTCATTTATTTCTCTTTTATTTGATATAGTTAGTGAATTCTTCTGTTCCTTATCACAGAATTACAGACTAGCTCCCCACAACCAAGACACAGTTTGAAGACCTGTGATTCTCTGTCTCCTCTTCTTTCCTATTTTCTCCATCTACCACAATGGAAGGTGAAGGGAAGCCCAGTCAAGGGAGACTGTCCTCGACTGTAGCTTGCCTCATATTTCATGTCACAGACTTTGGTAAATGTCCTGCATTGACCGGGCACAGTAGCTCACACCTGTAATCCCAGCACTTAGTGAGGATGAGGTGGACGAGTCACCTGAGGTCAGGAGTTTGAGGCCAGACTGGCTGATATGGTGAAACCCCTGTCTCTACTAAAAATACAAAAAAAAAAAAAAAAAAAATAGCCGGGTGTGGTGGTGGACACCTGTAACCCCAGCTACTCAGGAGGCTGGGGCAGAAGAATTGCTTGAACCTGGGAGGCAAAGGTGCAGTAAGCCAAGAACACACCACTGCACTCCAGACTGGGCAACAGAGGGAGACTGTCTCAAAAAAGAAAAAAAAAAAAAAAAAAATGTCCTGCATTATGCTCCCAACATCTAGTTTGGGAAGTTCCATTACTGTGGAAAGACATTTTTGGTATTCAATTTTTACTATCTTCGGAAACTTTTCTTTTTGTGAGAGACAAAATACTGTACATTTTCTTCCTCTGTTTCTCTCCTGTAACTATTTTACTACCACCTCATCATCAGAGATAAAACATGGGGATATCTATTCAGCTTGCTTCACATATTTGTAAAATTCAATAAGAATTAACAGACTTTTGTTAATTCATTAGCATGGGTTCTGTGGAATAAAGGTGAACTTATAGACATTATGCCATTACTCCAAAATGTTTCTTTCTTCAAAATAAATGAACTGGTGCTACGAACCCTCTGTTAAATGTTTCTACAATAAACATCTTCTTAGTAAACGGATGTTTCCCTGTAGAAATTAATTATTAATAAAGATAAATATGAAAGTTAGGTGACTATGAAAATGGAAGTCATCAGATATTTGAAATTGGCAGTAAATAACCTTGTTTTATCAAGAGAACATTTCTCTTAAAAATTACTTTCCAGCTGGATGACGTGGTTCATGCCTGTAAGCCCAGCACTTTGGGAGGCTGAGGCGGGCGATCACTTGAGGTCAGGAGATAGAGATCAGCCTGGCCAACATGGCAAACCCCATCTCTACTAAAAATATGAAAAATTAGCCGGCATGGTGGCACGTGCCTGTAATCCCAGCTATTCTGGAAGCTGAGGCAGGAGAATCGCTTGAACCCAGGAGGCAGAGGTTGCAGTGAGCCGAGATCATGCCACTACACTGCACTCCAGTCTGGAGACAGAGCAAGGCTCCATCTCAATAAATAAATAAATAAATAAATAATCACTTTACATTTTCTGCCAAGATTCAGGAGCTGTTCTTAATTCATCTCTTGATTTTAATTTAAAACAGTAGTTCTCAACCCTATTGCACATAAAAAAATAACTAAGGAGATTTTTTAAAGTGTTTCTGCTTGGACTCAAATCTAGACAAAATGAAAATAATTTTTAGAGTGAGGCCCAGACATCCACAGGTAATTCCCATGAAAAATTAGTGTTGAAGACCATCAGAGTAAGCCAACATTAAAGTTGTTCATTTGATATTAAAGACAAATACCTTAAAATATTGTTTTGTTATACCGAAACTGTTTTCTTAAATACTAATAACTATCCATTATTATCAACATATTTTGCAAAGATAATGTAAGTTTTTCTTCTAGAAAGTGAAGAAAACATACTAGCTAAGCTTAGCAGAATTTCTGCAAAAAGCTACTATTCTGTGACAAAAATAACAGCTCTTTCATGGATTAAACATGTGCTGTTGGACATTTCCTTTATAGTTATGCAGTTATCTTATGTCATATACTGTCTAGATTGTTACAAGAAGAATCCACTGAATCTCATTAGTCTCCCCTCTCTTCTAAATCAAACCAATGTTATGTGAGAATACTGAAGGACCTTTTCACTAAGGAAATAAAATCTTAAAGTCCTACCTCCACCAACACTAGTAAATCAAATTGTATTTTAATAGGTTCCACAAATAATGTTATTCTCTCTGTTAGACTTTTATTTAGCAAAAAAAAAGAAAAACCTTTAATGTCCTTGAGAGTATTCACCAACACAATATACTGCACAATTTTTATCTGAATATTGTGTATGGATGTAATTTAAATTTTCAGGAAATATGCAGGGATTATATTCTATCAGTTGCTTCTATTGTATCACTTGCAGCTTTAAAATTGTGCAATAAAATTACTTAGCATAGGGTTAGCCAAGAGATTACTGATGAGCAAGGATGTAGATTTTAATTGTAAGTAGTAGAAGAAACTTAATGTCATAGACAAAATTTAAATATTAGTCAGCTGAAAAGAAATGAAATTATATTTGCTATTTGGATCAATGACCAGTATCTTTCCTATTCTAAGGTACGTGAAAAGTGTCTCTTTCCATATCACCAAATTGTTGTGTTTAAATATTAGCATGGAGCATTGCATGGATAGAAAAATCAATAGTGTTAAAATGGTCATAATACCCAAAGCAATTTACACGTTCACTGCTATTCCTATCAAACTACCAATGAAATTTTTCACAGAATTAGAAAAAAAGTTATTCTAAAATACATTTGTAAGCAAAAAGAGCCCAAATAGCCAAATAACTTTTAAGCAAAAAACAAATAAACAAAAACACCAAACCTGGAAACATTACACTACTCAAGTTATACTACAAGGCTATAGTAATCTAAAACAACATGATACTAGTATAAAAACAACATATAGACCAATGGAGCATGTTAGAGAACCCAGAAAGAAAGATACACACCTACACACCTAAAATAATCTGATCTTTGACGAAGCCAGTAATAACAAGCATTGAGGGAAGGACTTCCTATTCAATAAATGTTGCTGGAATAACTGACTAGCCATATGCAGAAGTAGACACTGGACCACTACATTTCACCATATATAAAAATGAACTCAAGGTGGATTAAAGACTTAACTATAAAACCTATATCTATAAAAACCCTAGAAAAAAATCTAGAAAATAGTATTCTGGACATCAGACATGCCAAAAATTTTGTAAGGAAGACCGAAGACACAATTGCAAGAAAAACATAGATAAGTGGGACCTAATCAAACTAAATAACTTCTGCACAGCAAAAGAAACTGTCAACAAAGTAAACAAACAACCTACAAAATGGGAGAAAATATTTGCAAATTATGCATCTGACAAAGGTCTAGTATCCAGAATCTATAAGGAAATTGAACAAGTATGTGAGCAGAAACCAAACAGTGCTATTAAAATATGGGCAAAGGACATGACACTTCTAAAAAGAAGGCATATGCATAGCCAACAAGCATAAGAAAAACTGCTCAATATCACTAATTATTAGGGAATACAAATCAAAACCACAATAAGATAGCATCTCACAACACTCAGAATGATTATTATGAAAAAGTAAAAAATAATAATAGATACTGTGAGGTTTCAGAGAAAAGGAAATTTTTATACACTGCTGATGAGAATGTAAATTAGTTCAGCCACTGTGGAAAGCAATCTGGAAAGTTCTCGAAGAACTTAAAATAGAACTACCGGCCGGGCGCGGTGGCTCACGCCTATAATTCCAGCACTTTGGGAGGTCGAGGCGGGTGGATCACGAGGTCAAGAGATTGAGACCATCCTGGTCAACATGGTGAAACCCCGTCTCTACTAAAACTACAAAAAATTAGCTGGGCATGGTGGCGCGTGCCTGTAATCCCAGCTACTG
>NW_016107345.1:6024273-6028320 GCF_001604975.1 Cebus imitator
AAAAAAAAAAATAGAACTACCATTCAACCCAGTAATTCCATTACTGGGTATATACGCAAAGGAATATAAATTGTTCTACCATAAAGACACATGCACATGAGCATTTATCTCAGTACTATTCACAATAGCAAAGACATGGAATCAACCTACATGTCCATTAATGGTGGACTGGATAAAGGAAACATGGTATAGACATACCGTGGAATGCTACACAGCCATGAAAAGATCATGTCCTTTGCGGCCACATGGATAAAGCTAGAGGCCATTATCCTAAGTGAATTAATGTTTGAACAGAAAATCAAATACTTCCATGCTTTCACATATAAGTAGAAGCTGAAAATAGAGTACTCATGGAAATAAAGGAGAGAACAATAGATACTGGAGCCTACTTGAGGGTGGAAGGTAGGAAGATGGTTAGGAATAAAAAACTACCTATCAGTGATGATGCTGATTACCTGGATGACAAAATTATCCATACATCAACCACCCGTGATGCAGAATTTACCTATGTAAAACCTTTAAATTGTAGTAAAGCACCAGAAAATCTATGAAATACAAACTCTACTTAGGTTTATTTTTTTGTTTTTAAGTTGCAGTTTTTATGTTCTATTAGCATTTTTTTTCTTCTACATGTAGCTTCATTTAATGGCCATGAAGCATATTCAAAATAAAGTTAAAGACAATAAATTTTGGTGATGGGAACTGGTTTTAAAAAATCAATCTTTTTAGGTCAGATGTGCTTTTAAAAATGTATTATTAGAAGAAATAAGTAAATTCCTAAGAAGTTTTAGAGGCTTAATTTATATGGATATCACTGGAATTATAGCCTTACAGACATTCAAATACTTAATTTAACTCTCATAGTTAAGACTATATAGCTTCTTTTCATGTTTGTAACACAAAGCAGCCCTCATAAAGAACACATCTGGAGGAGGGACCTTCCACAGCGCTCCTGCACTCAAAGGGACAGTGCTTCTATAAGGGGTTAGTCTAGGGTGGAGGAATGGTTCTTTTTGAGTTTAGGGCTACTATTAAGATTAAATAAATAATACAGAACACACAAAAAGGCATTACAACTATTTTTTCCAGGCACATCAACATTTTGTTTGCATTGGGTTACTACTAGAAAGCATCATCCTGGACCTTAAGGGCAGCTATGAATGGCAGCACATGCTGTGCTTGGTGGGCAGGACACTGCAGCCTGGTAGCTCCCATCAGCATTGGTGGCAGCCACACATGTACACATCACTGTTACATAATGAGACAACCTAGAACATGGCAAGGTGACAACTGTCATTGCTTCTTCCTCTGTAGACTATACATCCTTTGGGTTAAGTGTTATACCTTGTAAATATTTACATCTACACAGGCTAGCAAAGAGACTGGTGTATAAATAACTTTATTTATTACTCTATTTAATAACTGAATGTTAAACAGAAATGAAAATTTTCTGTTTAGGTACATGTGTTTGTGTGTGTGTTTACATACAAGAGAGACAAAAAGACTAACCAGAGTAGTAAAAAAGAGTAAATCCATAATTGCAGCCTTGCTGTTTTTATTTTGAATCATTCTATTTCGTAATTTTTTCTGGAAAAACCTATAAGGTCTTATTGTTGAAGAGAATTTGTGAAAAAAACGTCACTAAGACAAAATTTTTGAACTATTATATTATAAATCAGTAGTCTTCAAAATTGGTTACCTAAACATCTAAGGATACGTAAAGTTTCTAGCAGGTACCTGGGCATACACATAAACAGCTTTTTAAAAAATCAAGTTCCAGATCTACAACTTCAATATGTGTCTTTTCCTAAAAAAAAAAAAAAAAAAAAAAAAAATCTGCCATGGAACATTTGTAATCTGCCAAATCATTTTTTCTGTTTCTCTTTTCAAAATTGTCCTTTTACCGCTCACTATACAAAAGAAGAAAGTGCATCTCATTCATCCCACTTAATATAGTATGTTCCCACAGGGTAAAAATACAGTCAAGCACCAAACAATTGTTCTAGATCCATTGTTTTTGAGAAGAACAATGTAAGGGTAAAATAAAGAGAACAATATTTAAGAAGGAGCACCCTAATTTATTCATATGAAAAAGGTGGATGGGACTTTCTATAAATTATCTAACTTACATATCTATCTTGGAATTTAGTAGTGAGGTTTCAGTCATGGCAATAAAAAACAATTATGTTTAACTATAAACCAAAAATGAAGGCAGACATTTTCATGAAAATTCAGTCTGATTTTGGCTGATAAGAACTGCCTTTGCCATTTAGGTCATATGATTGACATTTCTCATAATTTGAAAAGACTACATCTGAAGATTCTTGGTCTCAATAAAAAATGTAAGTGAGGTTCAACATTGAATCTAACACTCTAAGTGAAGTTCAAATATTTAAACTCTACTAAATCCAAAGCTGAATTATGGTATACTTAATTAAATGACCACAGTGAAGCTGCTGTGAAGTATGGAAACCAATGACATTATATCTGAATTTGTGCTATCAATGGGTTTTATTTCTGTTTAAAGTAGAATTGAATAAAAACCTGCTAAAGCCTTTAAAATTAACTGTAAAAATAACTGTTTTAAATTATGATAACATTACTGTCAAATTTAAAATGTGTGAGGGCATAGTGAATTCTCAAAATTCTTTCAAAATTAAATGTTTTCAAATGAAAACAGATATAACAGCGGAGATCTCAGACTGGTTTCCAGTTTTATTCTTGTATTTGTGTAATAGCATTATTGTGACCATTTGTATTGTATGGAAAATCATTACTTATTTAAAACATTGCCTTGGCCTCTTCTTTCTTATTTCTCTTTATCTTCCAGAATTCAAGCAAAGAGTAGAGTAGGGAGATTTTCATTTAAAACAGGAGTTTTAGTTCTGGTTCATAATGCTGGGCAGAGCACAGGAGTTTGCCTACTTACTCTTCTGACCCAATTAAAATAACAATCCAAAAAACAAAGCAGAATGCATAATCACCATATGTCTTAGTCATTTTGCGCTACTGCAGCTAAGTAGCACAGACTAGATAGCTTATAAACAGAAATGCATTTCTCTCAATTCTGGTGGCTGGAGGTCCCAGCCAAGATTAGGGTGCCAGCATGGTGCAGTTCTGGTATAGATGCTTTTGGCAGGCAGCAGTCTTATATCGAATCCTTATATGGAAGAAAGCGGGTAAGAGAACTCTTGGAGTCCCCTTTATAAGAGTACTAATCCTAACTGTGAGGGCTCCATCCTAATGATCTAATTACCTTCCAAAAGCCCTACTTCATAATATCATCACATTGGGGGCTAGGATTTCAACATATGAATTTGGGAGGAAAGGAAACAAAAATATTAAGTCCATTGCATTATATAACAATGTCCCATTCAGCACTTATCTTTGGAAAATATACTTTAAAATATTTTTCCAATAGTACTATATGGAGGTTTGTAAAATCCTATTTCTTGGTTTTATATATTTACAATTAGCCTCCATTTTCCTCAATTTCACACTTCATAAATATGTTGAGGCTTACTTTATTCCAGTCTTCATTCATACATGTATTGGTCAACTCTTTAGGTATGGAAGAGAGTAATTATTTACTATACTCTTTTTAATGCCAAGAAGAAAATTTGTCCTAATTTTTACTTGCCTTCTGATTTTTATCTTCTCATTTTATAACATGTCATTGAAACAAGTATATAATCTTATACTTCCTCAGAACTGTAGAAGAGTTCCAATTGCTTCACATCCTTTCCAATATTTATTGTTCTCATTTTAATGTTAGCTATCTCAGTAGATGTACCACATTGTGGTTTTAATTTGTATTTCTCTGATAAGAAGTGATATTAATGACTTTTTTTTTTCCCATTTATTTATTTTATTGTATTTTAGGTTTTGGGGTACATGTGAAGAACATGCAAAATTGTTGCATAGGAACACACATGGCAGTGTGATTTGCTGCCTTCCTCCCCATCACCTACATGTGGCATTTCTCCCCCTGCTATCCCCCCCCCAGCTCCCCACCCCTCACCGTCCCTCCCCTATGTCCCCCCAACT
>NW_016107345.1:6028359-6035542 GCF_001604975.1 Cebus imitator
TTATGCAGCCATCAAAAACGATGAGTTTGGGTCCTTTGTGGGGACATGGATGAACCTGGAAACCATCATTCTCAGCAAACTGACAGAGGAGCAGAAGATCAAACACCGCATGTTCTCACTCATAGACGGGTGTTGAACGATGAGAGCACATGACTTTTTTACACACTGGCCATCTAAATGCCTTCTTCAGAAGTGTTTGTTTATATAGTTTGACCAGTTTTTAAAGGGTCGTCATGTTTTTACTATCCAATTTATAAGAATTTCTGATATATTCTGTTTATAAATCCCTCATTTTTCATATGTAATAGAAATGCTTTTCTCAGTTCATGACATTTATTTCCTTAATGATATACAGTAAATCTTTTTTTTCCATTTTCTTTCAAAAATATTTGCCTACTTCAAAGCAATAAATTTTCACTAAATTATCTTTTAATAACTATAAAGTTAGCTTTCTCTTTATGTCTATATTTTATCTTTAAGAGAAAGGGCAAATATTATGTTTTTAATATGTTTCTCCAGTTTTTGTAGTTCCATTTGCTGTAGAAAAATTTCTTCATCATTTTTTACAGAACTTTTTCAAACATCAATTGAATTTATAAGTGAGAATCTACTACTTGATTATGTGTGCTATTATGCTTTTGATCTGCTTTTCTATTCTTGTCCATTAGCTTATTATATTGATTATTATAAGTTTGTGGTAAGTTTTGATAATAGTTAATATGTGTCCTACAACAATGACCTTGGTTGGAGACAGTTTTGACTATTCCAAGTTCTTTGCATTTTCATGTGAGTATTTGTAAAAAAAATCAACCTTTTCCAAGGAAGCCCATTGGCATTTTTATTAAATTTGCATAAAGTGTATGGAACAATGTACAAAAATTGACACTTTGACAATGTTGAATTTTCAAATTAGTAAAGATGGTTTCTTTCTCCATTTATCTAGGTCATCATAATATTTTGCAATTTTTATTTGTTTATTTTTTTGAGACAAAGTCTTGCTCTGTCTCCCAGACTGTAGTGCAGTGGTGTGATCTGGGCTCATGGCAGCCTCTGCCTCTCAGGCTCAAACAATCCTCCCACTTCAGCCTCCCAAGTAGCTGGATTACAGGTGTACACCACCATGTTTGGCTAGTTTGTTTGTTTGTTTGTTTGTTTACTTATTGTC
Source organism: Cebus imitator (assembly GCF_001604975.1). NCBI lineage: Eukaryota > Metazoa > Chordata > Mammalia > Primates > Cebidae > Cebus > Cebus imitator. The sequence goes on from NW_016107345.1 coordinate 6,029,525, forward strand.
CAGATAAGATCTCACTATATTGCTCAGGCTGTCAGGGTGTTCTCAAACTCCTGGGCTCAAGCAATCTTCCCATCTAGGCCTCACAAAGTGCTGGGATTACAGGCATGAATCATAATGACTGGTCCTTTTCCACTTTTCAGTGCAGAAATCTTGAACAGTTTTTACTGATTCCTAAAAATTTACTTTGTTTACTTTTTAAAAATGTTTTTCACTGTAAACTGATTTTTTAAATTCATTTTTCTGATGTCCACTTTGTTAACTTGCCATATCTTATCTCTTTTTTTATTATCTCATTGAATTGCCTCTGGTCTTATTTTCCTTCTATTTACTTTTGATTACACCTGTTCCGTGTTTTCTGAATTTTATGGGAAAATGTAGGTGATAGTTTTTAAAATATTTTTATTCAAATATAGCCTTTCAAAGTTTTAAATTTCCTAAACACTGCTTAGCTACACCCCCCAAAGCAGTCAGTTTTATATAATTTATCATTTTATTGTTGACCCAGGGGCTCTTTGGAAATGTGTTTTTTAAATTCTAAAAATGCAGCAATTTTCTAATAGTTGCATTGCTACAAAGTCCTAATTTTTTTCACTGTGGTTAAAGAACATAATCTGAATGTTCAATCATTATATGTTGTATTAGTCTGTATTAGGCTGCTGTAATGAAATACCCAAGGCTGGGTAATTTATAAAGAAAAGAGGTTTAATTGACTCACAGTTCTATATGCTGGGGAGGCCTCAGGAAACTTACAATCATGGCAGAAGGCACCTCCTCACAGGGCAGCAGGAGAGAATAAGAGTGCCAAGCAAAGGGGAATGCCCCTTATAATAACCATCCTATCTCATGGGAACTTACTGTCACAAAAACAGCATGGGCAAACTGCCCCCGTGATTCAGTTTTCTCCACTTGGTCCCACCCTTGACACATGAGGATTATTACATTTCAAGGTGAGATTTAGGTGGGGATGCAGAGCCAAACCATATCGCATGTGTACTCGAAAGTATAGTTAATATTTTTTTGTAGTATATTGCAGTGTTTAATATGTCAATTAAGTGAGGTTGGTTGATAGTGTTTGGATATGCTCTGTATTTTGTGACATTTGTATTTAATTATTCTAAATATTACTGTGTAAATAATGATAAAAAGTGATTACAGGTCTGCTGATACCTCCTTATAGGTTGATCACTCTATGTTTCATATATTTTGAAATTCAATTAGGTGAATATACATATTTTATGTCCTCCTTCCATCATACATATCTTATTCATCATAATATATCTCAATTTCTAAATGTTAATATTCTTTATCTAACACCCTTTTTGGTCTTATATGAATATATATGCTCCAAAATTATGTTTAATGTTTTTATGTTTATCATTTTACATTCATTTTATATTTTATCTTTCATTTTAATTTAAATTATGTATCCTATATATACCATATAGTTTATTTTTTATCCCACTGACAATCTCTGCCTATTAAATGGAGTACTTAATTTATTTATATTTAATATCATTATTTATACAGTGAAGTTTAATTCTGTCCTTTTATTATTTGCTTTCCAGTTGCCATATCTTTTCATTTTTTTTTCTTCTATCTCTCCATTTAAGCCTACTTTTGGGTAAGTTCATTAGTTTTCACAGGCTAATTTAAATTCCTCTGCGCTAGCTTTTTAGAACCTGTTTCTGTAACTCTTTAAATGGATGTTCTAGGAAAGCATTCTCAATATTTTCACTGTTGCCATTTAAACCTGAATAATTCTTTTTTGTGAGGGGCTGTCCTGTGTATTGCAGTATGTCAATCAGCATCCTTGGCCTCTGTTCTCTAGATGCCAGGACTTCTCCTCCAGTTGTGACAACCAAAAATGTTTCCAGATATTTTCAAATATCCTATGAAAGAAAACAACCACACCTTGTTTAGAATAAGTTCTCTAAGGAGTAAAATTTGTAATAACACATTATCACTGTTGACTTAAGGACAATATTGTACCACTTCATGTAACATGTAAGAACCTGAGATCAGTAAAATTATTTTATCTCCTCATTATGTGAAACTATTATGTATGTATATACATATATATATTTATATATATGAAATATTATCTTTTAGATTTATCCACACATTCAGCATTTCTGTTATTCTTCATGTTTTTTGAAAATAAAGCTTCCATCTGCCGTCATTTTCCTAAAGAACTTCATTTAAATTTCTTTGATATGTAAATAATATTTTATCTCCATTATTTTGAAATCTGAAAATGTCTTGAATGCACCTGCATGTTTGAAGAACATTTTTACTTTTTAACATTTTATTGGTATTCCATTGTCTTACCTTTTCTATCAGTGGTAATGAAAAGTCAGTCATAACTTGTATGTTTTATTCCAAATATTTAATATGTTGTTTTTTTTCTTGCTATTTGTAAGATTTCGCCTAATCTTTATTATTGAGCAGTGTGACTGTAATCTGTTAAGGTGTGTCTTTGATTTTATTCTGCTTAGGAATTTGCTAAGTCTCTTATATTTTTCACCAATATTAGGAAATTTTTAACTATGACATTTTCAAATTTGCTTCTCCCCCATTCTCTCTAACATTGTCCTTTGGGATGCATATATATACGGGTGTATATATATATATATATATATACACACACACATATATATATGTATATATGCATATATATATTGCCATGTATAGATATATATATATACCATATATAATATATATGGGAATAACAATTATGTTCATTTCATAGAACTTTGGAGAGATCAATATGGTATTAGCCATCCTCCTTATCCTTATTATCCAGATTTTGATTGAAATATATATGTGTAATATGTGGATAATAATAAGGATAAGAAGGTTGGCTAATATGTTTTTAGTGCTTGCCATGTGCCAGACATTTACCTGTATTAACTATATTGATATCTACAAAAATTCTATGAAATGAATATAATTGTTATTCCCAATCTCAAGTAAAGCAAGACCATGAGAGGTTTAATAATTCGCTTGATTACAAAACTGGAATCACCATAAACCTTTTATTCTTACAAAATAATATACTTTTATTTTTTATTCTGTACCCTTTTGAATTTTTTAAAATTTGTTTTAAGAATTTGTGAACTAATCTCCTGACTCAACAAGTTATTGTTTTTATGGTTAACACCTTGTTAACTGTGGACAGGTGTTTCCCAGTTGGTGCCTGAGCTCCAACCAGGTGTTAATGAAAAAACAACACAGCAAGTTGGGTTAATAATACAAGCAAAGTTGCCATGTATTTGAAATAGGGCTGTAAATAGTTGTTACATTAAGAGCGATATATCATCTTTTAAAATCTCTTCTAGTTTTTTTAAAATAAATTGTCAAGGGCCTTTTGTATTTATTTGATTTTGATTTTAGTTTGCTAACATAAAATTTGCTGATCTTATTAGTGTAAATATAGCTTTGATAATTGATCCTCATATCATAATGAGTGCTTTATGAACCCCCCTCTGAATATTCTTTGCTAAATAGTATACTTTATAATTAAAACATTAGAATAAGTGTAACTATGGTAGAAGAAGTCACATGTATTAACAATAGTTGTGACAGAAATAACTTTTTTACATGCTAAACAGTTTGTCATTTTTTTTGCTTTATGCAGTAATTGAATTAGATAATATATCATGACATGCAGTCATATATTGAATATCAAAATTCATATAATATCCAGGCTTTTGTGAATAATTATATTGATAATTCTTTGATCTACACAAATACAAATGTATATGTTAGAACGAAACTCTTAGGCATATTTTCACAAAGATGGTTCGAAAAAGAAGGTATAATACTTCTCCAAAATCAATTTAGATTAAGAGTTGAAATATAATGACCAGAATATCTAATTTAAAATAGAAATAATAAAATAACAGTTTATGCCTATAAGGTAAATAAATAAGAAAAGTATTCATCAATTCTGGTGAGAATGAAGTGAGTGATGTTATTCTTGTTATTTCCTAATATATATATATATATATATAAATTGCTAAAATAAACCAAGGGATGTGTAAAGTAATATGGAAGAGTGTGTAGAAATGCCTTAATCTGTATGAAGAGATAAATAAAATTATGCTTTTATATTAATTATTTTATTACATGCATGTATGTTACTGAATTAATCAGAAATGTTTTAACATTTTCATTATAACGTAATTGCAAGATGAGTGCTATAGAAATGAAGTAAGGGGTGTTTGTAATTTTAAACAGAGTGGTCATGGTAGAGCTCACTGAAAACATAATATTTGAAGAATGACTTGCATGATGTAGATATTTTTAGTGATTAGGCTTTTTTAACTCTTAGATCTTAAATCTGTTTGAAATTCAAGAATGCTTGAAGATTAGATTCTGTTTTCTCTCCCCAAAACAGATGGCCAGTACTGTTAAACTCAAACCCGGTTTCATTAACTGTGTTGTTGTGTCAACATTATCACATGCCAATTACTCATATATTCATGAGCTTATATCTGGGATGTTTAATAAATGCCATTGGTGTATGTTTTTAAAATTCATGACTGCAAAGCATATGGTTTAATTTAAAAGTTATAATTTATGCGCGAATATAATATATGACATATATTTCTATCATATCAATAGTATAATTATATTTTGAGATCTGATAAGTATTCTTCTTTCTTTTGCTTGCATTTTTAAGCATTGTTTTGTTTTTTAAGCTTTGTTTAATTTCCTGTACTCATCAGAAACACCTGGCCAAGTTTTAGAAATAATCTATAGAGATGGTGATTTTTATCATATTGGATTTATAAATAATTCTGGGAGAACTGTTGTTTTACTAATTCAAATACATGATATACTTCTCCATTTAATATGGTTTATTTTAACACATAACTTTATCAAAGTTTCATTCTTTTTTTAGGTTTATTTTTTGCTACTACTTAATTTTTGTTTCTGTTATAAATTAAATATTTTATATTACCTTTTAAATTATTGCAAATATATTTTATGTGGATTGATGCTGCATCTAGCCATATTGCTAAAACTTCTTATTAATTATAATAATTAAGCCATTAACTTCCTTTGATTTTCTAGAGACACATTATTACTGCTAATAAATAATGATAGACCTCTTTTTCTTTCCTATTTTTAAAATATTTTTGGGCTGACTAGAAACTCTGCAACTATTTTGAAATTTTGCTTTATACTTGCTTTTAATATTTCCCTAGGTTTAATTTTTAAATATGATCATTGTAAGTCTACATTTAAAAATTTTCATCACACTTCACATTTCTTCATAGTTTGGTAAGATATATTATCAGAAATATACATTTGTGATAGAATATGTAGAATAGAATTTATAGATTAAAATATATATGTAGAATAGAATTTATAGAATAAAATATATGTGTAGAATTTTGTTTGTTTTCTTCAATATTTTTTATAATGTAAAGTACATTAATAGATTTGTTTAATGTTGCAATATCTTTTAATTTCTAGTTGGTTACTATGTATTTTTATCCAATGCTAAATATATTTTGTAATATTTATACAAAGTATTTTTGCCTTTATATTTATAAGATTTTCTCTTTGTTGCATCATACTATTATTTCTTAAAGCACATTTAGTGGTTTTTCAGTTTTTCATTAGATTGTAGTAATTGCATAATTTGAGAAATATCTCTCCTTTGAAAGTCAGTTGAATTTGTCAATAAAATCTGGGATTGGCATCTAATTGTGAAATTAAATACCAATTTTAAAATGTATGGTTATTGGCGATTTTAGATTTTCTAGTTCTTGGAGTGCATGTGCCAATAATATTTTTCTGTAAGTTTGTTCATTTTATCTTGTTTTCATAGGTATTGTTTTAAACGTATATGTATTCATATAAATTTCAATTTCATCCTTACCTCTAATCAAACTCGTTTCAGATTTATATATTGCTTATTTAAACATTTTTACTTTATATTTTTGTCCACACTTGTTAAAACTGTATGTACTTTACTAATGTTTTGGGTTTTTTTCTTTTTTTTTT
>NW_016107345.1:6036675-6062762 GCF_001604975.1 Cebus imitator
CTGCTTAGTTATCAAAGAGATAAAAAGAGAAATTTTAGCCACATATCTAAGATCCAAATAGTGCACAGATTAAAAAAAAAAAAAGTCTTAGGTCCAAAGGTATCATAAGAGCTATAGGTTCCTTATGGTGACCCACGATGAAACATGAATAAAAGATTAGTAGGAACCAGGATTGAGGCTTAATTCAGTAGGTACTGGTGTGCCTGAACAGATGGATTTGGTCACTTCCCATATTGTGTCGTCAACTGTCTCTCCTGAATGATGAATGTCCATGTCAGAAGAATTTGATAAACATTTTTATTATCGCCTCCGCTCACAAGACTGACATAGTGAAGACAAGGGCATAATAAATGCAGGGGGTATATCTGTAAATGGGTAAAAAATTTTTTCAAGGTTAAATATATTTAAATGTATGTATTTTTTTTTTTAATTTTCACTTAATCTGGGCACAGGCTTGTGAGTAGATCTTTGGTGTTCTGTAGGAAAATAAACGATTTGAATCCAATTACCATATTGAAAATATTCTTCTAATGTTTTAACTCCCTGTCATTTCTTCTCCATTTGTCTGAAGTTGCTATTCAGAATTTTAAATATTTCATTTACATAAGAATCTTCCCTTAGCTCCAGACATTGTGAATATTTCTTATGCAGATTAAAGTGTACTCATATAAAAACTTCAGGAAAAACAAAAACAAAAAAAACAAAATCCCAGAAGCCAAAATCAGATTATAGATCTATTAAGCTCTGTGAATTCATATGTGCAGCACCTGCTGCAGAAATGTGAAAATGTCACCAGGTAAAATGCAATTTAGATAAGATATCTATTGTGTATGTTTATTATTTTCTTTATCTTCGGATAGGAATTTAGTTTTTTATACATCTCTCAATTATTATGCATTGTGTAAAATTTCTAAGATCAGATTGTACAAAGATAACTGTATAGAAATATAGATTATGAAGTGTAGAAAAAAGCAAGATGATTTTTCCCCCAAAATCCCACTACTCAAATTTAAGAAAAAAAGCATAATGAATTTGAAAACAAGAGCCTAACATATTCTACTCCCTTAAGCACTTTAAATTTTCTAATGAAGGAAGCATCTCCTGCTGAGCTTCTCATTGGAAAACCCAATAAAGTTTTTATTAAAATGAACAGTAACAGAAAAGGCAAGTTTAAAGTCGATTTTCTTTGTGGTTTCATAAGAACATTTTTTAACAAAAAGCACTGAAGTCCTTTATTAAAAAATCAATAAGACTCAAAAATGTAGTTTAGAAAATAGCTATTAGTTAAGCTTTGAAGAATATTGTATGATTGGAAAAAAATTATGTAAAAGTACAATGAAAATAGATAACTTCTGAAACTAACTTTTAAATAAATGATGGTTTCATTATGTAGTTAAACAGAAAACTATGAACTGAATACATAAAACCAAAAAGTTATCAAGCACCTATGCATGAGCAACTTCCTCAAGTCACCTAGCCTTGCTTGAGTCCAAAATTCTTCAGTAGGAAACTATTTTATTTATGAACAAGTGAAGGCTCTTTCACTATGACAAACATCATATTAAGAGGCCATCTTGATATTGAATAAACCAAACATCATCCTTAGTATTAACACAAAAGAATCATGTCTACAAGTGTTGAAATGAAATATACTTAGAGCCCCACATCACAGTGTCCAAGGGAATTTGGAGAACATTTTCACTTCCTTTTGTCAGTAAAACAAAAAAGCTTTGTTATTTATAATCCTGAAAAGAGCTATTAGCAGTAACTAGCATTTTGCCTTAAAAATGCTAATCAGGTCAACTAGCTGCACTTGATCTTAGCCAAAAGGCCGAGAAGCGATAGGTCAACTAGCTGGATAAACATGGATATTTTATTTCTTTGCTTCTTAATGTTGGAGGATACTCGATAAAAAATTCTTCCAATAATTGTATTTTTAGATACTATAATTTTTAAAATACATAAGCATTTTTCATGAGCTATGAGTGAAGTGTAATCATCTTCTTAAATAAACAATTTTTACTCATGACCTAATAATAAATTTTCAAATTAGATTTCAGATTTGTATTTCAGAAGTCATTTACCACAAGTAAAATATATTTCTCAATCACCTGCAGTGGGACACTGTCTCACACTTCCCTTGGACTTCTTTACAAAGTGCCCTGGCATGAGCCTTAATGGCGCTATTGAGTTTATCTTGAGTGCATTAAATGCTTACAAGGTCTCCTTTTTGACTTTTCTTCCCACAATAATTTATCTTTAAACTAGGGGAAGGGAAGATACACAAATAATGTCAACACATAATGTGCAGTTCACAGTCACTAAATGAGACACACTAAGAAATCAATAGCTTTTTATTCCCTTTTCACAGTATTAAATCAATTATTTTGTCTTAAGATTTTTGAGTCTAAAAAATGTGCAATGCATAACCCAGACTACTTCCCATGCCTGCTTTTCCCTCTCAGCCTTAGTCATTTGCATAATGACTCAAAACTGTAGACAAAAAAAAAAAAAAATTAACATTTTTTTTTCTTGCTCTTCTTGTCTCCAACAAGGTCTACCTCCTGAAACGTCTCTTCTTTTTTTTTTTTTTTTTTTTTTTTTTTGCTAAGAAGGACTTTTTGACTGCAAGGTAGTACTCCTTTCATCTTCTCTTCCTTTGAAAATATCGACATAGATTTCCTGTTTGATTTAGGATACCTGAGCAAAACAATCCTGAAATTCAACCTTCTGACAAATTAATCGGAAAATAATGGACAATTTATTGTTGGAAAGGAACATTAGGCCTTAGCAACCCCAATTCTTCCATATGAGGAAATCCATAGTTCAACATGTTCAGAAGGTCTTACACCTTTCCAGGGCAGAAAGGACTTAGAATACAGGTATAACTTCAACCACAGAGCTTTCTAAACAGTGTGATTTTATAAAGTGAAGGATCAATGAAAACATATATTTAATTTTTTTCTATCTTTTACAATAGAAACTAATTTTTTGATGATTTTGTTAAGGTATTTCTTGATAAATAAAACCATCAAATAATTTGATTATTTTTCTACTGTGATCTTAACACTATGCAGTTAATAGTAATATTGCAAGTGTTTTCTATTTTGAACAAACAAGCAAACAGATAATAGATAAATGAATAGATTGATAGATAAGCAGACAGATTTATTGGAATTATGATGCCACTTTATTTTACATTTATCTTCTCCTATTTATATACATAGCCTCTTTCAAAATTGTGACTAATGTTTTATGTAGCCATCTTTTTGGGGAAGAAATGCCACTGAGAAGAATATTACTCTACCAATTTCACAAAGACCAGTTCCAACATTTTAAATGGAAGAAGCCAGTTACTTCTCTCTACCTTTGACAGCAGAAGGTGAATTTGGAAGTAATCATATTAGTCACTTTTCTTTCTTCCTACACAGTGAAAATATCTATGCAGAGAAGTTAAATCAATTGTATTAATAAATCTATGATTTTCTGGAGTCTTTTATAGTAAAATTTGTATCTCATAGTCAATTATTGTATGGATACTTATTTTTCATTGTATAATCTCCAAGAAAAGGAATGTAGGTATGTTAATCTACATATGGAGGAAAGCCATTGAATTTTGCCTGCTTTAAGAACTAAATACATATGATTCAAAATTATTCTCTGTAATAGGAATATGTATAACAAAAAAGAAATCAGCTGAGTGCAGTGGCTCATACCTGTTATTTCTAGCACTCTGGAAGGCTGAAGTGGGTGGATTGCCTGAGCTCAGGAGTTTGAGACCAGCCTGGAGAACACAATGAAACCCCATCTCTACTAAAATATGAAAAATTATCTGGGCGTGGTGGTGTGTGGCTGTAGTCCCAGCTACTTGGGAGGCTGAGGCAAGAGAATTGCTTGAACCCGGGAGGTTGCAGTGAGCTGAGATTTTGCCACTGCACTCCAACCTGGGTGACAGAGCAAGACTCCATCTCCAAAAAAAAAAAAAAAGAAAGAAAAAGGAAAAAGGAAAAAAAAGAAATCAAATTTGTCTTAAGAGGATTTTATCTTTTTCATGCATTGAATAGCTTAAAATGAGCATAGGTACACTGTGTCCAAAATATAAAAGCCTGAGTATCTTTGATTGTCTAGACCTTCTCTAGTAAATGCAAAATGGCTGACTCAAAAATCACCAATGAGCTCCTTGCAGGAGGAATAATAGTGGACTAAATATCAGTTACTAGCTGATTTCCTCTTTCCTGGAAGCTTTCATGAAAATAATACTAAACAATTTATAACGACCGTACATCGACCAGACTATATCTAATACACATCCCTTTGCATTAAAGAAGATTGAGGAAAAGAACTTTGTAGCTTGATGCTTGGTTTTCCCTAATAAAGTTGAGTGTGGTCAGTTAAGAAGGAGAGACTGGCAGCTAGACAGCCAACTCGAATCTCTCCAATTTCCTACTAACTTTAAACCCAGTTAACTAAAGAGAAAGTGAGAATGAAGAAGAAATAATTTTCAGGCATTACAGAATTTTTTAATGAAGACAGAAATCAGTAAAACTTATAGCCAAAAGCAAATATTTAATGGTAGCAAAAAATTGTTAGAATAAACAACAAATAAAATCCTAGATAAACACTTAATGAGAGATTTGGTTGGGAATCTGAAAGGGAATGTGAAAATATGTTGCTGTTTTATATTATAAAACTATGGTGTATATAAAGAAGACATTGACAGCAAAAAACCTGAATATGTGGACATAAAAAAAAAGCATTAGCTCCTAGAACAATAAAATTATACACCTATATTATATATATTACATATATCTTACAACATACTTGATTAAAAATAAAATTAGGGATTACAATTATTTCTCATGAGAAGTCCCAATTATTTCTGAACAATTCATATTTGAGTGAAAAGTAAAATAATATGTAAATTAAGTAAGCAAATATGGCCAGACATTTAAATTTATGAATCAATATAATAAGTATAATTGTCATTTTTTCTCAAAATAACATATAAACAAATGTCACATCTGACAAGAGCTAAAGAAACAAATCAAGTAAGTGAAAGTTTTAAATGAAAATAATTTAAGTTACAGAGCATTCAAATAGGAAGAGCACCAAATGATAAAATAAATCATGAACCTTCATGCATTTAAAAACAGTGTTGAACCATGGAAAGTATAATTTAAGAAACATACATGTGTTGTAGAAAATAGCATTTGAGGTAATAATCACACTATGTCAGAGTAAGTAATAATGTATAAATCAAGGTTGTTTTATAAATAAGTGCAATTTTATGTGTAGGTTGTATCAGTTAGGTTTTCCTGTGTTAAAAAAAAATGCATAAAAGCTTAATGGCTTATAAAATGACTACTTAGCTGTTGAAACTGTGGTTTCTTCCAGGTGGGTTACTTCTGCACCTGCAGTCAGCTGCCAATAGATTAGACAATACTGCTATTATGAATTGGTTGACTGTCTGCTTGTGTAATGGTATCAACTGAACCATATGCCACCATTATCCAACAAGCTGTCCTGGCTTGTTCATAGGATGGTGGAGGATTTCCAAGATCTGCAAGTGACAGCACTTTACAGGTCTGTGTTTGCATCACATTTGATCTTGTCCCATTTTTCAGCCCAAAGTGTGTCTATTGCAATTACTCTCTTCCACATTACCACTATATTTTAGGAGAATAGATATAATACACACACCTATTAAAATGAGTAGGAATGGGAGGCACATTGCAATCACTGTTCACGGCAATTTTGAAATCCAGAGAGCAAGTATTTGCAGATGTCCTTACTTCAAGGACAGAGCATATTTTTCTATTAGGACTATGTTCTTCTCCCTAGGAGTAAATTATCACTATATTGCCCTCTAATGCTCTCCTGGAGTGGCTTCTTCATTCATCATTGTTCTCCATGACTCTTGGCTCTGAACTTCAGGGACCTTAGCTCTGCTCTCTTGGACATTCTTCACCTTCCATAAAAATTATCCCATGTTTGCATCTGATAGCTTCATCATCTGGTCCCTGGCTATAAGAGTCTGGGAATCCAGAGTCTCTTTTCATTTTGAGCAATCTCTGTAAATTTTAGTCCACGCTAGCAGTGTATTTGCCAATAAAACTCTCTTAAGTACTATTTTGAGTTTTTATGCATCTTATATGTGTTCTCTTCATGCCCCCAAAAAAGCAACCATAGTTTTTCTTTCTTTTTTCTATTTTTTAAAATAATGAAACAGGCCTTTCTATAATTTGGGCATATAGCTTTAGTGGGATGATAATGACCTTAAGATCCATAGAAGCAATTTTATCAAACTGAGAAGGTATAGTAGGCATTGTTTTAATTCTTTCAGAGATTTTAACGAAAGGACTTATATATTTAACAAATTGTTATATTTAACAAAAGGAGCATCAGCTACGTAGTTGAGTTAATTTTTACTCTGAGGTCATTTTTTTACTTTAAGAATCTTTTCATGGCTGAGAGTCTGGAATCGAAGAGCAGTTTTATTTTCTAACACAGCAAATTTTGGTCCCTCTGTAGTCCCCCTAGATTCTGCATGCAAATTAAACTGTTCTTTCTTTAGCTCATCTCCCTCTTCTTGTTTTTTATCACACACAGCTAAAAGTATCCAACTGACATTTTAAACATTATGCCTGGAAATCATCTTCACTACCAAATGCAGTAGGTTTATTTTCTTTTAATTTACTGCAGGCAATTTTTGCTCTATCTCAAAACTGGGTTGCCATTTTTTCAACCTACTATAGCAACTTCATCTCTGCTGTTACAGCTTCCACTACTAGCTATGGCCAGGACTAAGATAAATCAAGAGAGACACCTATGGTGAAAAATTTAAGATAGGTAATCACACACAATGTTGTGCTTGTATTGCATCCATAGATTCCATACTCTAGATGTCTTACTCTTAAGGATGTTTTTCAGTTCGTATTGTAATTTTAAAGACTTTATTATAACTTATTCACCATTTTTCCTATCTCCTAAAGACAGTGCCACATATTCTAGGCTTTCATAATGGCAGCACCCCACTCTAAGGACCAATGTCTGCATCAGTTAGCTTTTTTTGTATAACAAACTATTCCAAAATTTGATGACTTATGTAACAGTCATATATGTGCCCCATGATTTTTTGGATCTGCAATTTGGGATACATTCAGCTAATCTGAGCCTGTTAAGTCCAGCTTGGATCATTCTTATATCTATAGACAGCTGTCAAACATCTAAGTGACTTTTCCCTGGAGATACTGAATGGCTAACAGCTGAGAAGCTGGATGATGCTGCCTGCCTGCAGCAGACTAATAGTCAGCTGGACCCACATATCCATTAGCCTGCAAATTGACTGTAACTAGTTGGAATATGACAGACTCACCTGGAACAAGGGCTTCACTGCATGTAGTGTTTTTTATTCTAGATTTGTCCATGTGGCAATCATGGAGTACCAAGAGCAGTAAGAGTGGAATCTATGAGATCCCTTTATGCTTATGCGTGAAACTGGCACAAAAGTACCTATCGGGCAGGAATCCATCTATCACAAGGCCTCCTTAAGCCTTTACTCCTACCAGGTCCCAAGGTAGCATTTTGAGTTTTCTGGTGTGAACATTAAGCCATACTCTGTATTCATCAGCTCTTCAAGGGTTGTACCGTTAGACTGGAAATTGGCCATAGGTAGCTTTGTCATTTCATTTGCCAATTGGATAATTATTTGAGTAGTGATTATCTTATGTATAAATCTGTTCTTATTTAACTATTTGAAGGGTTATTTCTTAAGGAGTCCTTTCTTAAAAAGCTAAATTGCTGGATTCTGAGAGTGGGAGTTAGATCACATTTGGAGATGGAAGAGGAGAGCAATATTTTCCACTGTAATGGCTGATACTGGCCTTCTGCTTGCCAACGCATCTTTTCTGGTGCCATAGTTAAATTAACATAGTCTGTCTCCTCATCCACCTTGTTTCTAAGAGTACTGTGGTGTTTCAGCCATGATACAGACCCCAGCAGGTTAAAGGAGATTGGAGGCAACACTAAGTTTGCTGCCCACTAAAGTAATTATATCTTCTTTGTCATTGATGTTTAATCAACTCCGCCTGGCTTCTGTCTTAGTCATCTCGGGCTACCATAACAAAATACAATAAAATGGCTAGCTTATAAACAACAGAAAGATTTATCACAGTTCTGGAAGTTGAAAACACAAAATCAAGGTGCTGGAATATGTATCTATAATATATATAATTTTATTTATTTATTTTTGAGACAGAGCCTTGCTTTGTTACCCAGGCTTGAATGCAGTGGTGTGATCTTGGATCACTGCAACATCTGCCTCCTAGGTTCAAGCAATTCTCCTGCTTCAGCCTCCCAAGTTGCTAGGGTTACAGGTGTGCATCACCATCCTCCAGCTCATTTTTGTATTCTTAGTAGATAGAATTTCACCCTATTGGTCAGGCTGGTCTCGAGCTCCTGACCTCAGGTGATCCATCTATCTCTGCCTCCCAAAGTGATGGGATTACAGGCATAAGCCAGCACGTCTGGCCTGGACTTTTTAGTGCCTGACGATTGCTTCCTGGTTCACAGATGGCAGTCTTTTCTCTATGTCTTCGTATGATAAAAGGGATGAAAAAGCTCTCTGGGCTCTCTATAATGGCAGTAATCCCAGTCATGACCCACTGAACTCCGAAAGGCCTTACCCCCAAATACCATCACAATGGGGGGTAGTTTATAACATTTAAATTTGGGGCATATGTAAAAATTCAGTCTATACCAGTCTTCAGGTCCGGCATGATGGCTCACTCCTGTAATCCCAATAACTTGGGAGGTTGAAGCAGTCATACCACTTGAGCTCAGGAGTTTGAGAACAGCTGAGCAACATGGCAAATGCTGTCTTTACCAAAAATGAAAAAAAAAAAAAAAAAGCAAATGAAAAAAAAAAAAAAAAATAGCCAGACATGTGCTGTGTGCCTTTTGTCCCAGCTACTTGGGAGGCTGAGGTGGGAGGGTTACTTGAGCCCAGAAGTCAGAAGTTCCAGTGAGTCAAGATTGTACCACTGTACTCCAGCCTGGGTGACACAGTGAAACCCTATCTAAACAAACAAAAACAGAAAACAAAGCAAAACAGAAGACGGTCTCTTGTATTATAAAATTTCACCAACCTCACTGATGCTAAGGAATCTAGTTCTATGTCAGCACCTCTCAACCCTGATCTATAGCCCATGCCTCCATTAATATTCCTAAATATGTGGTTCACTTTTATTGAATAGGGTTTCTTCTGACTTTTTTTCTGGCAAGTTTATGCAAGGTGTTGATTCTCTGGTCTACAATAACAAGATCGTTATAACATATGACTCAGCGAATCTTCAGACTTTGCCCCAATTCTGGGTCAAATTCGTTCTGGTATCTCTGCTATAGGCCATTGATATATCCAAGCTTCAAGGAGTGATTCCAGCAGCATATTACAACTGGTGACAGGAGTTCATGACGGGAATTTCAACTCTGACTCATGGTACGGTGCTCTCATGTCAAAAATTTTTTCTCACTGATAGCCTTTTACAGGTATTGCTTGACTTACGGCCTATGCAACTTACGACCATTCGACTTTACGACCACAATCGCGAGCCGCGACTGCTCCGCGTCTGGCAGCGCAAAAGTTGCCCAGCTGGGCGTACGACAGTGCGGACCAGCTTCCGGCAGCACTACCACCTCCGCGTGCACCATTTCGACTGTTATCCCAGACTCGGTACAGCAATTTGTTTTGTGTCTTGGATATTTTTCATCAAACCCCTCTCAAGATGTCTACCAAGAGGAAATTGTCTTTGTCTACACCTCAGCCTGCCAAGAAGGAAAGAAAGGCCATACTGTACATATAGCCTACTCAACTTACGACCAAATTGTGTTATGACTGGTCTGTCAGAACCAATCATGGTTGTAAGTTGAGCACTAGCTGTATTAAGTCCCTTCTTATCTAGTATCCACAATAGCCACCCATACTTGTATTTCCAAGTTACTAGCATATGTGCAGTGAGATCATATAATTCTTTCTGACTGAAAACTATTTCCAGAGACGAGTCTACCTTTCTCTGCTAAAGTTGTGCTATGACTTCTCTCTAGGTGTTTACTGGGAGTCAATGAGGGGTGGGAAGCACCTGCAGTGAAGAGGTAGAGTGCCACTTTATAGGAAAACTTTCTGCATTGAAGTTTCCAATGTTTCAAGCTAAGAGAAGATTACTTTTCACTAACTGAAGAAAGGAAGGTTCTCTACCTGCCTGGACTCTTCACATACTGGAGATTCTCAACTCATCAATAAAAAGGCTTAGAAGATCATAGGTAATCACCCTTTCCTGTCAGGTCTGTAATTTTGGCATATGAGACATAGATACTCCTAATAATTCTCTTCTGTGACTTTTTCTACCCTTAAAATTAGGTTATTAATCTGATTTTCAGTATCGTTAGCCTGGAAGCTAGAGGAGATCATTTAAATTGTCACATTGCAGACTTCTGGTTTTTACAGTGGACTTCGAGGTGGTAATGACTGACTTTATGATGATCAAATACACATACATTAATTTACCCAATGACTCAAATATTTAATTTCCATTGATCAATTCTTGAGAAGATACAGGAGAATATGCTCCACCAAATGAGGGAATAAAATGAAAATAATGATGCCATGGGGTCCTAGAAACATGAGAACCAACACGGAAGAGAAAGAAGAATTCTCTCCAGTGATGGCAAAGGGATGTCCCAGGAGAAGTGCTCTGAAGCAGGCCTGGAAGACAAGTCCAGTTTGGAGGAGGGTGGAGAATGCCATTTAATCATATTAGATTAGGCAGACACAATAACTGTGGCAGGAAATAGGGAAATATATATATGTGTGTGTATGTAAAAACAGTAGAATATAGAGAAGTCTGTTAATGCAGCATTTTTTTTTTTTAAATTTCTGTGTTTTAGGCTGAATTACAGAAACACTGTTTTACAATTGTATATTCTACATCAGGGTGTCCCAACCACAGCACTATTGATATCTGGGGCTAACAATTCTTTTTCTAATGTTATCTTGTGCATTCTAGTTTGTTTAGCAACATTCCTGGCCTCTACCCATTAAATATCAGTAGAATATCCCAGGTGATGACTATCAGAAATGTCTCCAGACATTATCAAATATCTCCTGAGGGCAAAATTATCCCCAGTAGAGAACCATTGCTCTATGTTAGTAGATATGGATGCTAATTCTTGGTAAACAAGACTTTAACATGCACTCTCCAATCCCAACTGTAGAATGTATAATAAATTGTAATAATTTCTATTATATTTGGAATTATTTTGAAGCATCAACAAGATTGTAAGAATTGCTTCTTCTGTGTAAGATTTGAGGTAAAAGTGTTTTTATATTTATTACTAAGGTGGTATCTAGGCTTGAACAGTGCATTCCATGTTTTCTTATCGCCAGTTGTTAAGAAGGGATGTCAGCCTGGGCAGATGCTGGGAGGGGGTTGATTAGGCCTTGTTAGAACCCTTAACTAAGCTGCTAAGAGTGAGTACTGGGACTGAGACCGTATACTAAGCATTTTGGGCTAGGCACTTCAGATCTTTTAGTGGGCTCTTGAGGTTCAGGATGGCTCTTCCCATTTGCCTAAATTTGATTACTATTTCTATTAGTTTGAAAAACAAAATAGAAACAAAACAACCAGGCTTGTAGATATATGTCACTTATATATGTACTAGGAATCTTCTAAGCATTTTGCAGATGTTAATTAATTTGATCCTCACAGAAGGACAATGAGGTAACTATTGTGATTTCTCTCATCTTAGTCACAGAGCAATCGTTTAAGGTGCCAATAGTCATTTAGTTGGTAAGTTTAAAGAAACAAACAAAAACAGCATTACACTTTGAATCCAAGTATTTGACATCCAGACATAGGTTTATGTCCATGGCTCTGTCTCTTCGCAAATGCACGCATTTGGATTTTGCATTCTTAGTCATTTTTATTATTATAATCAATATTATTATAATCAATTTTATTAGTGAATTACATATTTATTGGGTATAAAGACATCTTAATCTAACATTTTGTTTAAATATTTTTTTAAGTTTATAATTGTTTCTCTTCTTACCCAAGAAGTTATGCTTTTATAAAATAGAGGTTCTTTTTATTTTATAAACTATAAATGAGTGTATATATGTATATAATTACATAAAATGCCTACCTGTAGATATATAGTAATACTCTGAATACATGGATTTTTCTTTTTTTACTTTTTAAATTGGTATTACTTCAGTCTTTTGGAAAAATTGCAAAACTCCCTCCATTCCTTTTTAATTTTTTTCCTTCTTCCTTCTTTTTCTTCCCTTTCTCCTTCCCCTTCTTTTTCTCCTCCTCCTCATTCTTCTTTTCCTCCTCATCCTCCTTCTCATTCTTGTTTTTTCTTCTTTCTCTTCACCCTCTTTCTG
Source organism: Cebus imitator (assembly GCF_001604975.1). NCBI lineage: Eukaryota > Metazoa > Chordata > Mammalia > Primates > Cebidae > Cebus > Cebus imitator. The sequence continues at coordinate 6,049,118 of NW_016107345.1, forward strand.
CCTTCTGTAAACTTATTTTCCTTGTAATTAATATATAGCTTGTGGAAAGATACTTTGTAACTATGCAAATATTCTTTTACTCTTCAGATTTTTACCTGACTTTAGAATCAACTGATAAACTTGCATGAAAAAATTATTATCTATTGCTTAAAAGTCAGCATCTTAAAAGAATAGGCCCTTATTATTTCATAGTTTCTGTGGGTCGGAAATTCAGAAGCTGCTTTATAGGGTGGTCCTGACTCGGTGTCTCTCAGAGGGTAACAGTGAATATGTCCTTTGGACTATAATCATAATGAAGGCTTAATGGGAGCTGAAGAATTTACTTTCAAGATAGCTGACATGCATGGCTACTGGAGGAGGCCTCACTTCCTCACTGACTGACATACGGTCTCAGTTCCCCAAGTGTGTCTCCATGGGGCTGCCGTGTGTACTCTTGACATGGCAAATGACTTGACCTTGAGTGAGTGATCCAAGAAAGGGTAAAGTAGAAGCTTCAATGTGTTTTATGACATAGCCATGGAAATCACACATTGTCATTTCTACTGTATTCTACTGGTTACACAGGCAAACCTCTTCCATGTGAAAGGGGAGTATGTAAAAGTTTAAAAATCAGGAAATTGAAAAGTTAGAGGCCACCTTGGATTCTGGCTACCAAAATTGTTTTTGTGATGGTTGGCAAATGATTTTCTAATGCAATCATCCCCTCTGTAGCTATTATTTGGTTTTCTACCTTAAAGCAGAGCTGTCTTTTCTCCTTCAGTTATTTATTTACTTATTTAATTAGTGTAGATTTATGAATTCATATTTTATTCAGTAGATTGTAATCTATTAATATCATTATTTACTTTGGTGCTCCAAAAGTCCCAGATTCAACAACCTGAATCCACTTCAAGCGCCTCTGTTTCCTTTTAACATGCTCTCGTTATTTTTTGAGTTTGCTATGTTTGAATTATTTATTACATTGGTGCAAATGTAGCTGCAGTTAAAACCTGCAGTTTTTTATATCAGCCACCATGAGCTAAAAACTGTAGTTTTAACAGCAGTTACATTTGCAGCAACCTATTAACTCCTTGGCTAACAAGTAGCAGTTTGGGACCCTAGATTTCTAGACCTTTTCAGTGGAATTTCAGAGTGAAAACTATCATAGAAATATTACTATTCTGCCTTTTATTTATCTTGATAGTGCAAATGCCATAGTAGAAAATAATCCCTGGAATCTTCACACTAATCAAGGGCTCCCAACAAACTGCACTAGCAATCATTGTGTTCTTCACCCTTCACAAATCAAAAAATCAGCTTCACATAAGTTGAAATCGCAACACCCAATATGACTGTATTTGAAAACAGGGTGTTTAGGATATAATTAAGATTAAATGATGGGCTGGGTGTGGTGGCTCACCCCTGTAATCCCTGCACTTTGGGAGACTGAGGAGGGTAGATTACGTGAGGTCAGGAGTTGGAGACCAGCCTGGCCAACATGATGAAACCCCATCTCTACTAAAAATACAAAACATTAGCTGGGACTGGTGGCACACACCTGTAATCCCAGATACTTGGGAGGCTGAGGCCGGAGAATCGCTTGAACCCAGGAGGCGGAGATTGCAGTGAGCCAAAATGGTGCCACTGCACTCCAGCCTGGGCAACAAGAGTTGCAATAAATAAAAAAATAAATAAATAAAGTCATTTAACCACATTAAGTTGGAGCCTTAATGCAAAAGGACTGGTGGCCTCATAAGAAAAGGAAGAGAGAGAAACTTCCCTCTCTGTCTATATGCGCATGCACAGAAGAAAGCCCATGTGATCACACAGAAAGAAGGCAGCCATGCAAGCCAAGCAGAGAACCATCACTAGAACTTACCCATGCTGCCACCTTGATTTCAGATTTTCAGCTTCCTCCCAGAACTGTGAAAAATAAATGAATGGTGCTTTAGCCATCCTGTCCGTGGTATGTTGTTATGGCACCCTCAGCTGACTAACGCAACCACCATAGGGTTGCATTATCTAGGGTTGCAAACAAAAATATCCTATTATTGGTTTTGAGTTGTTGTCTAAACTAACTGCTTTTGTTCATGGTACAAGTTGAAAGAGTGAGCAAAAAAGCACAGTTACGCAGACTTCACTAATTGGCTGATACTTTATTAAATATGAACTGAGTGTACTGCTTTAAGAAAAACAACTGACATTTTTAATTTTTAATGAATAACAAGCTTTATGTGAAAATTAGACACATAAAACACTTTTATCAGCCACCATGAGCTAAAATTTAATGAGAATGGTGATAATGTTAGCAATGTGAGTTTTAAAATAATGTATAACCAAATTTGCCAACATTTGAAAGGATTTGTGTAACTCAGTGAACCAATATTATTCAGATGATTAATGTGTAATATTACAAAATTGTCTGTGGGTAAGAGATCATTCAAATTGCAAGATAGAAGAAGAGATTTTACTGTAACAAGGTATGGAAAGTTCATTGATCTGATTTTAGATTACATATTTCAACTAATCTTAAAAAAATTATTAATCATCAAGTTTTGGAATAGTATCCAAAAAGAATATGCACAATTATCTAAAAAGTCTATTAAAATACTTCTCTTCCCAACTACATATATGTAGATGGATTTTCTTCATATGCTTCAACTAAAGCAATAAATAGTAAAAGATTGAATTCAAAAGCAGATATTAGAATCCTCTTCTAGTAAATCAGATATAAAACAATGCCACTCTTGTCACTAATTTGGGGAATAAAATATTATGTTATTATATTTTACAACAGATTTTATTTATGTTAACTTGTAATGGTTTTTTATGGTTATTGTCTTAAAATGAATCAATAAATGGATATGTATTCTTTATTTGTTTTAATTTCAATTATAATAAATGTCAATAGATATAACCCATATAAACAAAGTTTTTTGGGTTCCTTGATCATTTTAAGAGTGTAAATGTGTTATGAATTCAAAAAGTTTGAAAACTGCTGCTTTAAATCATTTTTATTTTATGTTCATTTATTTTATTTAAATACAATTTCCATATTTTTAGATTTTATTACTTTTACATTTGTAAATATTAAACTCCACTTGGCCGGTGGCTCACGCCTGTAATACATTTGGAGGCCAAGGCGGGCGGATCACCTGAGGTTGGGAGTTCAAGACCAGCCTGACCAACATGGTGAAACCCCGTCTTTAAATTAAAAAAAAAAAAAAAAAAAAAAATTAAACTCCACTTATGAGTATAGTGAGGGCAACTAAAAATGTAGCCCATGTCTCTAGAAAGAGATTAAGGACATTATTTGAGGAGTAGGGTGGCTAAGCCAATTGCAAAATAAACTCCTTTAGATATTCCTATATGCAAACACTGATTTTAAAATTACTTCGCTAGAGAAGCTCAGAAATCTTACTTTAAAATTAACTGAGATTTCTTTCTTAAGGAACCAGAGGGTTAAATACCACTATTAAGAAATTTTTCTCTTGTCTCTATGACAGACAAGTAAAGTACTGGATCTTTGTTGCTTTGTTTTGTTTTTCTTGCTCTGTTGCTCAGGCTGGAGTGCAATGGCGTGATCTCATCTCACTGCAACCTCTGCCTCCTGGGTTCAAGCGATTCTCATGCTTCAGCCTCCCAAGTTGCTGGGATTACAGGTGTCCACAAAGACTGGCTAATTTTGTATTTTTAGTAGAGTTGGGATTTCACTATGTTGGCAAGGCTGGTCTCGAATTCCTGACCTCAAGTCATCAGCAGCCTGGCCTCACAAAGTGTTGGGATTACAGGCGTGAGCCACCACCACACCCAACCCATGTTGTTTTTATAAGTAGTTTATTCATGAAGAAATACACAGTCTAGAGTTTTTCATTTATTCCAGAGATTTGATACTCAGGGACACATTCTTTAATGAATCAAGCACACATAAATTTTCATTTATATGCTGTACAATATTTATGGTGTGTATATATATATATATATGAGATGAATAAAATATGTGTACACACATGTGTAGTTTATAAATGTATATATGTATGTGCATGTGTGTATATTGTATAGATCACTTTATAATTTTTGGTTTACACAGCAGAATTGGAAAAGACATAGTCTTTCCATATAGACAAGACAGGTTTACCTTTTAACAGAGGTCATTCAAGCTTTTTAATCCTGAGCTCTTCTGGTGCCAAAGTCTCCGATACCTTAGAATGCCTGCAGACTGACTGATAACAAACAGACTTTGCCACTGTGATAACTAGATTTATTTTTAACACAAGAAACCTCACATTGGATTTCTGACATATTGGATTAGGACTAGGAAGGCCATGAGTACTTTTGAAACATACTTAAAGAGAAAAAAAATTTTAAAAAGAAAGAAACTAGTCCAGCCATGAAAATATACAGATGATGCACACTTTCAAGAGATTTTTATTTTAGACTTGTTGATTTCTAGTAGTTTTTAGTTTCTCATTTAAAATATCCTAAAAAAAAACCCCTGAATGGTTCATTTTTTATAGAACACTGATTTAAATAGCCTCTAAAAATATTATGATTAAACATCTTAAATAGCTCATATTTATTTCTCAAAAGAGGGCTCTTGACTAATCTTCATTATATTAAAGCTTCATTTTCATATATCAAAAGTGTACATGAGCATTGTGAAATGCCAATTCAGTTTTGATGTTTTAAAATATCTAATTTAATATGAATGCTTAAATATTGCAACCCATCTACAGGGACTTGCATGTCATGTCCATAAGGAAGTTTTTTCTCAGGTTGAATGATTCATTTAACACTTTAAAATGTAGTAAAAGCAAGAATTAATGGACCCGAGTTTATTTAATATTTAAATTAAGAGTAAAACAAAATATAATATTAAAAATTAAATAAACATTTTTAGGTAAATTATTTTATAATATGATGTTACTGGATTTTTAAAAATTAGATCTTTATTTTACTTAGCACAACATGTATACACTTTTGAAAAAAATAGAAATAAACTACTACTGTTTCACACAGATTATAATTAGTTTTTACTTTTCCATTAACAGATGAAATATTTATTAACTGCTTGCCATGTACTAGGCATAATGCTATATACTTGAGATCCAATGCTACAGATTAAAAGTTCATGGGAGACAATGAATTATAACCAACAAAAACATGAATAATCTCTAATGAGTTATAACAAATAAAAAAATCAATTCTAATGAGTTCTATAAAAGAGAAAAAAGAGTGATACAATGGAGAATAATTGGTGATCTTTGTGTTTTAAGAGGTTAGAGACAACTTTATAGAAAAAACTGGTCATTTTTATTGATATCAGAAAGGTGAAGACAAATTATGCACGTGAAGAAGAGGAAGAATATGTATTGTAAGATGCAAAGGCCCTAAGTGTGAAATTGCTCAGGCTTTCAAAATACAGGTAGACTATCAATGTGGCTACAGTATAATGAACGTGAAGGGGAGAGATATAAACAAAGCTTTATATGACATGCCAAGGCTTTTGAATATTATTTTAAGTCTAAAGAAAGTTACTGAATGGTTTTAAGCAGAAGAATGATATAAGATGTTTGCCACATCAAAAATATCTATTACACAGTAAGATGAATATAGAAAGTAATAATATTGTGTACATTTCAAGAAAGTTAGAAGAAATTTTCAGCGTTATTACCCAAAGATATCATGAATATTTAAAGTGATAAATATAGTATTTACTCTAATTTGATCATTCTACATTGTATACAAACATTGAAACGTCACACTGTACACCATAGGCATGTACAATCATTATGTGCTCACTCTAAAACTAATCGTTCTGGTTGCTACATGGAGATTAGAATAGACGTGACAGTAGTGGAAGCTGGCAAATAAATGTGAAGGTGAGGCTGTCTCAATACTTCAAAGCAGAAGATACAGGTGGACAGAGTTTACAGCGCATTTTGTAACAGAAGTGATAGAATTGGATGACGGTTATGTAGAATGAGGTGAAGTTGAAGTTACCAAGGCGATGTCAGGTTTCTCTTTTGAGCCACTGATGCGCCTGAGGTGGAATAGATGAGAGAAGAGATATGTTTTTAAGAGCATGGTTATTATTGTGGACATATAGTGTATTGCTTGAGAAGTCTGAGAGGAATTCTTAGAGGAAATCCACATGGATAATTTAATGTCCAAGGAGATCAGAAAGGAGATTCAGACCACGCTCTTAGATGTGCTTCAGAACCATAGGAGTGAGTTGCCACAATACCTGAAGAAAACGAGGTTGTACAGGGTAAAATGTAAGGTGGAAAATAGAAGACTAAACTTAGATTTAAAGAAAAATTCTCTAGGAATTCCTTAGCCACTCTCTCTCTTTCAATATTTAATTCATGAATATAAACTTTGCATAAAGGACTATTTTATTTGCAAGAGTAGAATAATTTTATTTTCAACAGATATTTTAATCTGGCAAAAATAATTAATTTTTTCCCTTGAAATTTGATAGAACATATCTATAAAACGACCTGGGTCTGAGAATTTATTTTTTAAAAGAAAATATTTACTATAATTATAATTGATTTAAAACTAAAAGCAATGTCTATTCAATTTCTTTATTTCTTCTTCTACTGATTTTGAATAAGATATTCATTTCAACCACATTATATGTATTATGAAACAATCATTCATAATTCTTTTCCACTCTTTTCTGTAATATTTTCCTTCTATATTTATATTTACTAATTCTCTTATTAGATATTATAATTCACTTATAGATTTTTCTGAGTTTATCTATATAAAGACACAGGATATATCACCTGATACTACTGACACTTCTGTTTCTCTGTTTCTTAACCTTAAATATTTTCTTTTATTATCATATTTTTATACTCCTGCCTCAACCCTTCAATACAGTCTAATATAGAGGCAGAAATACTAGTTATCATATCTCATTTCTGAATTTAGAAAACAAGTTTCAAATTGCCACCTCTGAAAATGATCTTTGCTTTTTTTTTTTTTTTTTTTGGTAGATACCTTTTCTCATCTTAAGGAAGTTTTTTTTTTTTGAAATCTGTAGTATGCATGCTTATGTTTGTATCTCCAGAAATAACTGCATGTCAGCTATTCCAACTGAGGAAATCTTTGAGGAACAATAAAAATAGGGTCTTTTGGTTGAAATTATTCATGTTTTGTTTGACTGGTGGCATTTGGATTCTTATTTTTTAGGTAATAAAACTTATTTTTTCATCTGAAGTTTACATTTTTTATTATGTGACTTTTTCTGTGATATATTTACGTGCAGAGTGTTTTTACTTATCCTCATTGAAACATAGTTAATAGACCTTCTCAATCTGAAAACTCAAGGCTTTCGTCATTCCTGGGTGATTATCTGGTGCAGTAACCATTTTAGACTTTGGCAAGAAAGATATATTGTGCCCTACATTGTAAAATTTTTCACTAAACATTTTCTCTAGCTGTGTTTTAACAAGAAGAGAGGGTTTTACCTGCCCACTCAGGGGCTACACTCCACCTCTAGATTACACTTCAGGGTACCTGGGAACCTTACATTTCCATTTCAAATAATCCCATCATACTTTTGGGATTTGTGCAAGCCTCTTAACTTTTTTTTTTTTTCCCCACCGTGTGTCTTTTTTTAATTTCAACACTTGGAAAATACTATGAAATGATTCCCTTAATTTTTATACTTTGATTTTACATTAGATTCAGGATGTGCTTGTATGTGCAGGTTTGTTACCTGTAGCTTGCATAATGGCAGAGTTTAGGCTTCTAGTGTACCTATCACCCGAATAGAAAATATTGCATACAATAGGTAATTTTTCAGACTTAACTCCTCTCACCATCCTCCCTTTTGGAATTTCCAGTGCCTTTTATTTCCATGGTCCTGTTCCATTTGTACTCATTGTTTAGCTCCCACTTATAAGTGAGAACATTAAGGTCTATCCTTCCAAGAGCTGACTGCTCCCTCAGTTTTTGCTCTTAGGGTCACTGACAAAAGACGACTGCATGTGTTTATTTCTTTGTTTTCGTATGACACTATTGGTTTATACTCCATTAGCTAGTTCCTCATTGCACTCAGATTTTCAGTTTCTAATTTCTGTTAGACTGTCACCAGTTGTTTTGTTTTGGGGTTTCATTTTCTCAACATGGAATAGGAAGTTTTACTGTGGCTTATCTTCTAACCTGCATTCAAGAAAACAAAGAAGGCCAGTCAGGCTAGTAGAGGATGATGACCTAGTCCCCTGGGTAGAGATGAAGGCTGGCCATTGCTCCTCCACTTTGCCAATTACTCAGGACATCCCTTTTTCTCCACATACATTTTACTCTACATATTCTCCAAAGGGAAGCGAGAGACCTAGGCCACAGATGACCTAGTGTACAGACAAAGTATAAGCATCAGACCGGTCATGTTTCAGCACCCTGATAGTCTTGTGTAACAATAGGCCTCTTCCATTTTTTTGTATTATTATGAATGGTCAATCTCAAATCAGTACTTCTTTGTGAAATACTGTTTTTTTAGCAGTAAGTAAACAAAGATTCTATGTTGAACTTTGAATTTCTTGAGCTGTGATTCATTTATTTTTTAATCCAGAAGGCAAGGGGCAAAAAGGCAACATAGCTGAGGATCCTATATTATTTACATAAAAGAAAATCTACACAATATGTATAAAAACATGTCTCAGTGAAGCACATCATTTACAAATTCAAGGAACAAATACAATGGGTCTTGTTTTTCTACTTTATTCTACAATTTTCAGAAAGATAGTCTACATACTTTAAGAATCTAGAGGCTTGTCATCTAACATGGAATGATTCTTCCAGGAAGAAGTTTGTAATGCATACAAAGGAAATATCAGTGAATAGTTCAGAAAGCTTAATTTGTTTACAACAGAAGCTCATATGTAAAATTTAATTTTTAATAAAGACTTTCTTCTGTATATTGGCCTTTTTGTCCCCTGGGATCCCAAAGACAATGGAATGAAAATAATATGTAAGAACAATATTCTGCTCTACAACAGCACTTTAGTTAGATGACAACTTCAGTATTTTCAAAATGCCTGCTATGCCAGGATTTTTCTCTTTGAACATTTTCGTAACTACAGATCTATTATTTTAGTTCATTTAAACTTTAGATAGATTAGAGTAACTGTACATTTATAATTTCTATTTCCATATTAAGTTTCTCCTCTAATCTTCATTTATTTTGCATATTTTTCTTTCAGAATCTTCAAAACTTTGATTTACTGTAGCTTTCCTTTTCAACAAAATTGTGAATTGATTTAAAATGTTAATGTACTCTGTGCAAGTTATGATGATTTGGGACAGATAGGAGAATCTAAAGCATGTGCTCAATCCTCCCAGTATCTTTTAAATTATGGGAATTTCTCAAAATGTTCAGTTTTCCTTGCAGATGCTAATTCTGTAGGTCTAAAAAGGGGCTTCAGATATCTGCCTTTTGTTAAACTCTCCAGTGTATTTTTACAAAAAGCACATCTGGGAAACATGGTTGTAATGAACAAAAAACCAATTCAAATAAATAAAGTTAGGTTTAATTCCAAATTCTGTCACTTAAAGCAAGTCACTTACCATCCTTGAACCACAATGACTTATTCTTTAGAAGGTTACTACTCACAGTTGAGAGCAATAAAATTGGTAATGTCTATGAAGCAAAGAAAAAAATGCCTGCAGTAAAGTTACATAAGTTCTTTTTCTTTTTTGTGCTGCCCAGATGAAGAGAAGTAATCCACTTGGGGAACCTCATTGAAATATTACATTACATGATCATTAGATCTCAGGTCTTGTATAGTGGAACCAGTCTCTGCCATTGTCACTCATATAAACATAATTGTCTATAGTTGCATCGATTTTCTGTGATTTTTATCTAGTGCCTTCTAGGTAATACATTGCATTGCTTTGGAATCTCTCTACTTTTGATATGTGATAGACACTGTATTGCTGACTCATGGACATATCTATTGTGCAGCCTCAGGCTACACCCACCCTGATTAGATTGCATTGGAAAGGTATCTCCAAAAGCCAAATCTGAAACAGAAAACAACAAAAATGAAGGGAGACTGAGATGGACATGCATCTGGTTCTAGCCTAACTTTTTTTTTCTAAAAAATGTTGTCTTTTATCTCTATTTTATTTAAATGGTAAGTCAGAAAAAACCTGTAGGTTCAAAGTAGAATTTTAGATGAGCTCCAATTTTACCTAATGCTTTCTTCATAACCTGTATAGTAATGAACGAATGTACCTCCAGTAATTTTGGCTTTCTTAAACTCTTCAAAGGATAAATTTTAAGTTTTTATAAATAAGTTTTTAATGCTTACTATAGCTAAAGTGATCTGGTTACTATAGGAAAGACTGAGTATTTAAATACACACACAATTCCAAACACGTATGCATATATAACAAAAACATTGGCAAAGACAATTGTGCATACCTCAATGAATTGATTATATAAATAAGGTTCATATCTATAACCATATTATAGCTTTAATTCTCAGGCATTTACACTAAAACAAAAATGTATTAACCATCATTTAATTCTTCATTCATATATTTATATATCAATTCTAATTTGATTAGTTAGGAACTCTTTAGATAATAAATGGATAATCCTAATTCAATCTTTCATGAAACAAACATTTTAATTTGATTGAAAGATTCACTAAAGATACTGAAATTCATGCAACATCTCAAATATGAACTTGCAAAAATACTGTATTTTATGTTTATTTCTTTTTAAATTTAAATCAATAATCATAAAATCAAATTTTTATTAATAAGGCCTCTATAATAAGTGTTATAAAAATCAAAGTTTGAAATAAGTATTTAGAGTACTCAAAGTAAAAGGTAATGAAGATTAAAATGTTCTTAATTCTAACTTTCTACCTATTTGAAGATGATCTTTCCTCAGAAAGAAGATGAATAAATAGGAAAATTAACTTGCAATTTTAAACAATAAAGTCATAAAAAACTAAAACCAAATGACAATCTTAAAAATAAAATGAGGGGCCGGGCGCGGTGGCTCAAGCCTGTAATCCCAGCACTTTGGGAGGCCGAGGTGGGTGGATCACAAGGTCAAGAGATCAAGACCATCCTGGTCAACATGGTGAAACCCCGTCTCTACTAAAACTACAAAAAATTAGCTGGGCATGGTGGCACGTGTCTGTTGTCCCAGCTACTCAGGAGGCTGAGGCAGGAGAATTGCCTGAACCCAGGAGGCAGAGGTTGCGGTGAGCCGAGATCGCGCCATTGCACTCCAGCCTGGGTAACAAGAGCGAAACTCCGTCTCAAAAAATAAAATAAAATAAATAAAATAAAATAAAATAAAATGAGAGTGAAATAGTTGATACTCTGTGTAAAATGAAATAAAATAAATTGCTACGTTGGTGATATAATGAACAAAATTTTCTGAGATATTTTATTTTTATGATTAATTAAATTGTACACACTCTTCTCAGCCTACGTCAGCACAATCTATGGGTATAATTATGCTAAGAATGCTAATACATAATTTTATAATGTCACTTCAGGAAGTCATTTTTACAGTCAAAATTTCAAATTAGTTTATGTAATATGAAAACATAAATTAGATACAGATGAACAACTTTATATGTATTTATACATTCCTATGTACTAAAGATACACCTGTTTATTTAACCAGTACATATCACTGTTTATTCTCCAAAGACATGTATTAGTACCTATACTGTGAATGGTAATAAAAACAGAATATTAATATATTATCTGCTACCTCTATAAAATATCAATTAGAGTCTGTATATCATTCTGTATAGGAAAATAATCTGGAATTAAAAAATCAGTTCAACACAGCAAAATCTAAAGGCCCAAATTAAAACACACCATAATTTAGTAGAAACTTCACTTTAGTAGAAACAGATTTAAAATTTCTATTGGAGCAAAATAAAACTATTTTGCAAGACATTTTCCCACTTTCTCCATCTAAGTTATTTATCTCCCTTTTCAAACTTCTGTACATTTATGAAAACGTAAACTTCACTCCTAGATATCCTACTGTGAAACAAGTTTCTGATTTCTTTCAGGCATTCTTATATTCAGTTGTGTTGGCTAGAGGAAGACGTGAAGAAAGGGTAATTCACACAATCATTTTTTAATCATCATTGTCGCTTATTTTCTGAATATCTGTATAAACTTAATTTCTCTAAACTAGCTGTGGACATCCTGTTTTCAGTGGAAGAGCTCACTTCCTTCTTTATAAAGAATGATAAATACATCATGAATGCACTCAGACAACTTGTCTCTTCTACTTAAAACAAAAATAACAACAATTTCATTCCTCCCTTTTCTCATTCAGGCCTCAGGGTTACACATTTCTAATCTACTCTTGAGGACTTTCGCCTCAGTTTTACCTTCTAAGTAATCTGTATTCGTTACTTTTCCTAGTTACCAACATCTTCTCTTGTAATTACTCCTTAATCTATAAATATTTTCAATTCTGTTTATGAATAACAAAGAAGAAAACACTCCCTTTGATTCTTCCTTTGCTTTATCTCAGGAAAACTTCTTAGAAAGAATGATGTGGTGTGTTTTCTGACACCAACCAATTCTCTAACACAAGCTTGGTTTCTAAAAATTCAGTTTAATTCTAACAATGACTACCCCGAGCTAGAACAGAACCCACAGGTTAAGGACTCAGCCCAACAAGATTGTTCCTGCTTGAGACACAAGTCACAAGTCTCAGGCCATCTGTAATTTTAATCAACTGGTTATAAATCAGGAGTTTCCATAACCCTTTCCTTGATTTCATAATTCGCTAGAATGACTCATATAACCCAGAAAAGCATTTTACTTACATTTAGCAGTTCATTACATAAAACATAAATGAACAGCCAGATGAAGAGGTACATAGGGCGAAGTCTGGAAAACAAGTAATCTAAAGTCTCTGTTCCCCAATTTCTTCATCTTACAATGATGATAGTACAGAACTTGCTTCATAGAGCTATTATGAAGATCACATAATTTAATAAATGCAGAATGCTTGCAAGGAAAATAGCTAATTATGGATTAACCACTTTTATTTGTGGTGCTATCAGGCAATACAGTGAGGAAAGTAAGAGCTCAAGCTGGCAGTCCAAGGAGTTTTAATTACAGTTCCATCACTTACTTGTATCATGATCTGTCATATATTTACTTATAATTGAACCTCAGTTTTCTGATATGTAAAAAGGAATTTTAACAACCTACAACTCATCGAGTTTTATGATAATCTAATAAATTCATACATTAAAAAGTACTCAATAATTACAACTGTATAATTATTATAGACATCCAAGATCATAGGTGTAAAATGAGGTTATTTTAATTTGCCTTTCTGTGATTACTGGTAAAGTTGAGTGTCTTTGCATAAAAATATTGACAGTTTTACCCAGAAGACAAGAAAAATAAACACACCTGAGAATCCTATATTATATCCATAAGAGAAAATCTACACAATACTTATAAAAATAGATCACATGAAGCATATAATTTACAAATTACATGAGCAAATACAATGAGTGTTTGTTTCTCTACTTTGTTCTACAAACTTTTTTTTTTTTTTTTTTTTTTTTTTTTTGAGACGGAGTTTCGCTCTTGTTACCCAGGCTGGAGTGCAATGGCACAATCTCGGCTCATTGCGGCC
>NW_016107345.1:6062826-6142685 GCF_001604975.1 Cebus imitator
GGTTTCACCATGTTGACCAGGATGGTCTCGATCCCTTGACATCGTGATCCACCCACCTCGGCCTCCCAAAGTGCTGGGATTACAGGCGTGAGCCGCCGCGCCCGGCCTGTTCTACAAACTTTAATATGATGTCCCACAAACTTCAAGGACTGATCTAAGGATATTTTAGCAGTTATCTCAGAAATACTTTTATTTGGCAGCATTCCAATCAGAAATAAACATGGACCAGGCTTAACAAGCCTGAAGAAATTGTAGGTTATGTTTGAAGACACTGTTCACATGTGAATAAACTGATGTGATGTGTTCATATTATGTATTTTAGAGATATATGTGATCTAGTGAGAGGGTCTTTGTCACACATCAAGATGAGGCTGCATGGAGGATCAATAGAATCAGTAAGCTTTATTTGCATTATTCAAGGAATTCTGAAGGTTTTGACTTCAATCCATTTCTGCCACTGACATAAGTCAATAGAGGCTTCTCTACCTGTCCATGGCCTTTGCACATATTTATTTGGGATTACTTGTCTCTTTATTTTTATATTTTGAACAAGAATTCTTTCTTATGTGCATGTTCTTCCAGCCCAGGGTGTGCCTTTACTTTGTTGGTCCTTTACCTTAAAAATGTTTTGACTTTAATGGAACAAAATTAACCAATGCTTTTGCTGATTGATGTCTTGTAATTTTAGCATTTTGCTTTACATTTGCTTTACTACACTGATGATATAAAGATTTTCCTTTCATTTTTCTAAATAAATTAAAGTTTCATTTTCATATTTATGTTCTCAATATATCAGGTTTTTAAAATTAAATGGCAGTGCTTGGGATGTGTAAGTCCTGTGTAAATATTCCCTGTTGTACCAGACACCGTCAGGATTCTGTCCATGTCCCCTCAGCCTTTCAGTGTGTGCTGGTCAAATTTCCAATGCCTCTATATGTATTTTTGTGCCTATGAAAAATTTTACTGGGTTTGTTGGGAGGTCAGTGCATGATACATGGCAAGCCAGAAGTACCAGGGAGATCCTACCAGGTGAGATATCAATACTCCCAGGAGAAGTTTTCAACCATATTACTCCAAAGAGGTTTCTGACCCTTCAAGCCTGTATTGTACAGTCAACTTTTACTAGACTTGCTGGTTCCTCTGACCCAGTAGAAGCCTTTAGGCCTGGGCCGATTGTGTATATTTTCAGCTTCTTGTCCAGCTGCCAGTACAGTTAAATGTTCTGAGTTCACTAGACGCAATAGAATAGCTCATAATCTCTCTACTGTTTCCCATCTCTACAATTTTCCTCCTCAACTCTTCCTTGATTCAGTAGCTGTCCTATGCCTTCAATCATATGATTTTAAGTTTTGTGTAGATTTTCTGTCTTTCTCCAATAATTACATTGCCCTCCCATAATATACATTACCATAGCCAGAAGCAGAGATCTCAGATTGTTTTTTATAGTTCTGGGGTACCTGTGCAGGATGTGCAGGTTTGTTACATAAGTAAACATGTGCCATGGTGATTTTCTGCACCTATCAACTCGTCACCTAAGTAGCAAGCCCAGCAAACCTTAGCTAATTTTTCTAATGTTCTTTCTTCCTCCCACCCAACCTCCTGATAGGCCCCAGTGTGTGTTGTTCCCTTCCCTGTGAACATGTGTTGTCGTTGCTCAGATCCAATTTACAAGTGAGAACATGCAGTGTTTGGTTTTCTGCTCCTATGTAAATTTGCTAGGGGTAATGGCTTCCAGCTCTATCCATTTCCCTGCAAAGGACATGCTCTCATTCCCTTTTATCTCTGCATAGTATTCCACAGCATATATGTACATTTTCTTTATCCAGTCTGTCACTTATGGGCATTTGAGTTGATTCCATGCCTTTACTATTGTGTATAGTGCTGCAGTAAACATATATATGCATGTATCTTTGTAATACCATGACTTATATTCCTCTGGGTGTATACCCAGTAATGGGGTTGCTAGGTCAGATGGTATTTCTAGTTCTAGAATGCTTTTACTTTCTCTGCCACATGGCCAAGATGCAAATTTTCCAAATGTTGATTCTAGGGTTTCCTTTTACATATAAGTCCCAATTTTAAGTCATTTATTTGCTCCCATATTTCTTCCAAGTTCCTTCCACCTATCAACCTGTAAAATCAAAACAAAGTTATTCTGAATGCTTTGCTGTTAGAAGTTTCTTCTTCCAGGCACCGTGTTTTAATTCTTAGGTTCAAACCTCGGTAGATGTCTAGGACACGAACAAAATGCAGCCAAGTTATTTGCTAGCATAACACAGGTGACCTTTACTCCAGTTCCCAATAACCACCTCATTTCCATATGAAACCTCATCAGCCTGGACTTCAATGTCCATATCTCTATCAGCATTTTGGTCACATTTTAAAAAGTCTCTAAGAAGTTCCAAACTTTCCCTCATCTTTTTATCTTGTTCAGAGCACTACAAACTATCCTAACCTCTGTCTATTACCCTGTACCAAGACTGCTTCTACATCTTAAGGTGTCTTTATAGCAACACCCCACTATTGGTACCAATTTTCTGCATTCGTCCATTTTTGCATCATTATTCATAAATATCTGAGGCTGGGTATTTTATATGGAAAAATGAATTAATCTGTAGGCTGTACATACACCGCACGAATACCTGCTGGGCTTCTGGTGAGGTCCTTAGGAAGCCTGGAATCATAGCAAAAGGTGAAGCCAGAGAAGGCACATCACATGCTAAAACAGGAGCAAAAGAGAGAGGGGGGAAGGCGCAAAACTCTTTTAAACAACCGGATCTTGTGTGAACTCAGTGCAAGAACTCTTTATTATCGCAAGAACAGCACAAAACTATTCATGAGGAATCAACCCTCATGACTCAAACATCCCCTATTAGGCCCCACCTCCAACCTTGGAGATTAGGTTTTAACATGAGATTTGGAGGGGAAAAAACTCTCAAACTACATCACTCATCAAGATCAGGTTGAACAATTCATCTCTGTACACTCCTCTCTTCCTTTGTAGAGGTTTCTCATCTTTATCAATTACTCAAGGTCACTGTTTATATATACTGTGTTTGATTTCATATATGTAAAAGTCATATCAAAATACTTTATATTTTTTATATAATCAAATATTTATAAGAAAACATACTTGCAGAGTCTATTTTAGGGATGTAATTAGTGTATTTGTCTTTTCTCACACTGCTATAAAGAACTACCTGAGACTGGGCAATTTATGCAGAAAGAGGTTTAATTGACTCAGAGTCCACAGGCTTTACATGGATCATGCCTGGGAGGCCTCAGAAAACTTACAGTCATGATTGAAGGGGAAGGAGAAGCAAGCATCTTTTACCATGGTGGAACAGGAGATAGAGAGAGAGAGAAAGAGAGAAAAGGCAAAAATGCCACACACTTTTAAACAACTAGATCTCATGAGAACTTACTATCACCAGAAAAGCAAGGGGGATGTCTGCCTCCATGATTCAGTCACCTCTCACCAGGCCCCTCCTCCAACACATGGGAATTACAATTTGTAGGGAATTCATGAGCCCCACACATTGGGTGCCAGAATGCAGGGATCCATGAGCCCCAGGTTGGGCTCCAGAAAGTAGGGAATTCATGAACCCCACACATTGGGTGTCAGAATGCAGGGATACATGAACCCCACATTGGGCATCAGAACATACGGAGCCAGCCCTATATCACCTGTGGGTACCCCAAGTTTGGTGGTGACAAAGGAATGAGAAAAAGACAGATTAAGAGAGACAGTGGGACCAGGGTTCCATCACTTTATTATTTTGGAGGAGACAGTGAAAGCCCCAAGGTCTGATCATCCACACTATTTATTGATTATAAGCACTTTGATCTACAGTGATTATATATTTTAATCACTTTTTTTGGTAACAAAATTCAAATGTTTAATTTTTTTCAAAACTTTACTAATGAAAATAAATTGTATTTAAACCACCTTTGATATTTTTACATCATCTTTATACAACTATAACAGTGCTTTCAAAAGACGTTTTGTGACGGACATTAATTTCACATTTAAAACGCGTTTCAAAAATAAAGGAACATTAAAGAACATCAAATTAGTCTGAAATATATCTCAGTGCTGGGGACATATTGTTCTTTATCAAATTAACTGTATGTGTATTCAAAATAACATGGCTTTTAACTAATGACATTTCTTGTCCATTTCAGTAATTTCTTGGATCCAAAACAAAATCTGTGTATTTATTTCTTTGAAAACATCATTTGTTGACCGTTCTTTCATTGCCATGGAATACAGGAAGATTCTGGTAAAGGCTTTGATGGTGGAGTGAATCAGTGAGCCAGAAGTGAATCAGTGAGCCAGAACTGGTGTGTCATCCTAAGGATCGATAACAGTGGCTCTTTGGGAGTTTCACAAAACAAGAACATGTGGTTATCTTTAGCTTATTATCTATGTGCAGCTGGTGGAACATGGGCCCTACAAGTCTGGCTACGTCATAGTGCTATGAAGGGGTTTTACGTCCTTGAGCACAATGTTTATGGTAACAGAGCCTAGTTCACCCTGCACCGGAACATGAGGCATGGAGAGGCCTTCCTCCTCAGAGGCTTCCTGTGGCCTTCTGTAGTTTGTTGTTTCTTGTTTATGTGTAATTTTAACCAGTTTATGTAGGCATTCTGTAAGTCCTTTCTCCTTTGCTGCTTTTCCCAACAACAATTCGAGATAAAATTTGCCCATGCATACAGAGCTAAACCAAATCATTTATTCAGCATTTAGAAACACCAGATCCTGATCAATGTCATGGTTTAAACTAAACAAAGACAAATTACATTTTTTGACCATATTATTGAATCTCCTGATAGATTTTCTTATTATTGTTGGATATAATAAAGACTAACATAAAGAATATTCTATTAGAAAATTATTCTTCTTTCAGAGACTCTCTCTCTTACAGTCTCAGCAAACATTTACACACAACAAATACATATTCAATTATAATGTAAATACGCACTCGGGTGCAGTAGGAATATAGATATGCTGCATTTATTAAAACTTCTCTGTGTTTAGTGCTGTGTACAAGATGATCTCCAAGTCTTTTACAGGAAATAGTTCTCTTCGATCTTCTCTGGAGGGAAAATTTACAAAATGATGTAAAAGTAAATAGAGGGCAATACAAAAATAAATGGAAAATATATTTCATGCAGTTATTTCCTACATGTAGATTAAATTAAAATGATTGGAAAAACTTCTATTTTGTATATAATATAATAAAATTCTTGTCTTTCCTTGATTTTTTAAACCTCTTTTGTCTATTGCATTTCATCTCTATACATACATGTGTAAGAATTTGCCCACTCTTCTCTCACATTATTAATAGGGCCAGCACTTATCTTTAAAATATATACCTACTTTCTGACTTAATGTTTTTAATTTACTCAATATTCATGGCTGGGCGTGATTACTCATACCTGTAATCCCAGCACTTTGAGAGGCTGAGGCAGGTGAATCACGAGGTCAGGAGTTCAAGACCAGCCTGACCAACATAGCGAAACCCCTTTTCTATTAAAAATACAAAACAAAACAACAACAACAACAACAAAACCCTAGCTGGGCATGGTGGTGTGGGCCTGTAGTCTCAGCTACTCAGAAGGCTGAGGCAGGATAATCACTTGAACCAGAGAGGTGGAGGTTTTACTGAGCCAAGATTGTGCCACTGCACTCCGACTTGAGCAACAGAATGAGACTTTGTCTCAAAAAAAAAAAATTCATTCAGAAAATATATAATAAATACCTACTGTGTATCAAGTGCCATACTAAAGTTGGAACAAACAACAAAAGAAGACAGTGTCCCTGCTCCGGAGGAGCTCACAATTTGAAGATAGACATTAAGAAAACCCTATTAATTAATTAATTAATACATGCCATAAAAATAATATATGGCCATTGGAGATTGTTCAAGAGACCCTTAACAGAGGACGCGATGTTTAATTCATTCTGAAAGATGAGTGCTATGCCAGACAGAAGGCACAGTATGTGCAGAAGCAATAAGCTATGAAAAATATATTTTTAGAGCATGTTACAGTTTAAGAGAAAAGCCATTGGTGAAACTCCTTTAAGTACATTAACTAAAAATTTAACTGTTAATGTGATTAAAGTGTGATTTTTCATTTAAAGTTTTAGATTAATTGTTACATTAATTTTAAGAATAGCATTGGTTCAAAATAAAGAATATTTATATGTGGTAATTACAGAGCAGAGAAAAAAAACTCAGCCAATTACTAGAAAATGACAAGTTTCAAAGTAAGCTATTAATAACAGTCTCTTGAAAATGCATTTTAAACTGTGATAGTGCTTATAAGACATACCTCAAAGGGGAATAGGAATCATACAGCCATCCTCTGACTATTTCCTCCCCATTACCATTCCTGGGGTCTAGTAACCACTCCACTGTTTATTTCTATGAAATCAACTTTTAAAGTTTTCACATATGAGTGAGAAAATACAGTACTTGTCTTTCTGTGCCTGGCTTATTTCAGTTAACATACTCTCCTCCAAGCTCATCCATGTCACACAAATGACAGGATTTTAGAAAATTATTATTTTGTAGCTGAATAGTACTCCATTTCATAGAGATACCACATTTTCTTTATCCATTCATCTGTTGATGGACATTCAGGTTGATTCCATATTTTGACTACTGTGACTAACGATGCAACATAGGTGGGAATGCAGATATCTCTTAGAAATGGTAATTTGCTTTCCTTTGGATATCATGCCCAGTAGTGAGATTGCTGGATTTTATGGTAGTTCTATGTGTAGTTTCTTGAGGAACTTCCATACTGCTTTCCATAATGGCTATACTAATTTATATTCCCACTAACAATTTATAACAGTTAAATTTTCTCCACATCCTCATAAGTATTGGTTATTTTTTGTGGGCATAACTTATTGAAAATATCATATCCTAGATTCATAAAATTACCTTACTTGCTTGTATGTTTACTTAAAATCATACAGGAATTGTAGAATAAACTTATTTTGAAATACAGAATGTCTAAAAGGAAAATTATTTTGTATGCATTCATCAATATAATTTCTTCAATGTTATTTCAAATAACATTCCATTTGTTATGTGACATGGCTCAGATTTAGCCACATTCACTGTACAAGGGGTAGAGGGTCACAAATGATTGAATATAACTCTGTCTAATTCTGACTCTGTGTAATTGGTAGCCATTCATCACATAAATTCTTTTCTTTGGAAACATTCACTTATGATATGAGAATTGCAGGTTCCCTTCTGCTCACTTAATATTTAATGTTTTTATCCTCCCACGGGCCTTCGTTTGTCCATTTTATTCCAGAATAACAAGCGATGGCCCTCTTCTGTCATCTTAGCTTTTATTAGCCACTGTCTCATTTTCACTGGTAGAGGTTTATGCTGCACCTTACAGTGATTGATTATGTTTAAAATGAGAACAGCTGACAACATGATAGCTGTTTACAAATTTCCTCATTTATAACAGGAAAATTTTATAAAGAGGAAAGTATCATTATACCTTTTTCATGATATTTAGTGTTCCTACATTTTGCGTGACATCTTTGACTTTTACTAAGTTTTAAGTTTTATCATAATGCATTTTTCTCAGATCTAATTAGCACATACTTTTTTCCCTCTCTGAATGTCCTTGGGCCATGTCTTATAGTCGTAATTTCTGTAATTAATTTAACCCACTCATTGTTCATGTCACCAGCAACATGATACTGACTATAAAAAGGTTAGTTAGAAAGAGCTTGAGTTCTGACCCATCATCATGTTCGGATTTCATGGACCTTTAAAGGGAACAGCTTGAAACCTACATATGATATTTTTATTCTTGTGCAACATGTATCACAATTGAAATTATATTCTACAACAACAACCTCTTCGTCAGTTTAAAGGAAGAGTTATTCTAACAGATGTAATTATTTTTATAACTAAGTTAATAAGTTAATGCTGTGAAGGACACACTGATTTCAAAAGCTAATTAATAGTAACATAGTTTCTGTTAGGTTAATATCCTTCTAAGGCGTACAAAGAAGACACTGTACTTTTTAGTCTATGTTAACAGTAACCATTAATCACATTATGAGAGTACAGTATTAGCATGTGCACACTTACTGTTTTTCTTTTCTCTGGGCTCCTAATGAAGCAATTACATTACGAATACTTTTGCTATTACTTTTCCACATTTTGTAGAAACATTTTGAATATTTTCTACCTAACATTAGGCAAGTGAGGTGATTTTAGGAAAACACTGCCAAGAACTAGGATATCTCAGATTCATGACTGCTCTGTTGCAAACATGCTTTATGTCCCTGAGCAAGTTATTTCAATTCTCTGAACCTAGATAAAATTAAATGAAAAAAAAATACATATCTTGGGAAAAGCAACCCATCAATATATAATAATTTACATGGAGGTTTTGGTAATTTACAAAATTTACTTTTCTTCTGAAAGGGTAAAAGAGGATACCAAGGAGTGTAAAGATGCCTGAATGTCACACTTGAGGTGAGAGACTATATAGATTGTGGTTAGCTTAAAGAGAAGGACCATTATCTTACTATACTTAGGTTTATAGTTCTTATCCAAGTTTCTGCCTGCATTAGTTCCTCTTCAGGAGTTTGCTGATCACTCTGTGATTTTGCTTTGTGAGTCACAGTTGTGAATGCTAAACTCCTAGACAGCAGAGACTGCAATTGTTTACAAACTATGTATATTTCCAGTTACACTTAAGAATACCAACCAGTTTTCTTTGCAGTTTACATTAGAAACTCATGCATAACTTCTCTGGTGGAAAATATCACAAAAGTCTTTCCATGTAACATTTCTAAAACAACAGGAATTCTAAAAGACATACAAATTAAGAATTTTGATATTTTTAACTCGTATCCTTATTAATCTGGAAAATTAAACAGATTATTTTTTGAACAGTGTTTGACAATGTATTTTAAACAAAGTTGCAAATCTATACAAAATGTTAAATTCTGGCACTAAATAAATATCATTGGAGTGGCATAAGAAAAAATAACTTGCTTTGTTATATCTGGTATTAAGTGTTCTTTTCAAGAATAAGCCAATGATACTCTGATCAACACTTAATTTTTCTCTATTATAAATTCAATGTAAAAGTAAACTAGCCAAAGTTATTTTTTTTAATCAGAGTAATTATATTCTGAAGCCACAAAAGTATTTATTCAGTTGAGTAGTGTGTGCCTCTGATGTAAACAGAATATTCTTGAGTTGCAAATAATACTATTTTGGTTATAATGGAGTAACCAAGTATAGTTTTTGCTTGTAAACCAAAATGACCAATTCTAGTAAATGAGGTGCTGGGTGTAATGTAGTATAGGAAATTGGTTCACGACAGGAAGGGGAACAATTTAAAAGCCCTAGTTTAGCACATCACTTAACATGTCTCAGCTGAGCCAAACCAAATTTTTTTTTTTCAAAGGACTGATTGGTGTCAAAATGACGTTTTCTTGAAAAGTGAACTTTGTCCAAGAACAAAGAAAAAAGTTCCATTAATATTTGTTCAGTAGAAATGTTTCTCTCTCTCTCTCTCTTTCTAAAAGCTTTACTTTTCTGACAAAAGAAAAATTACAAAAAAAGGTGTGTGTGTGTGTGTGTGTGTGTGTGTGTGTGTGTGTGTGGGTCTTTGTGTGTGTGTTTGCATGAACACTAACTAAATATCTTTTCTTTGGGAACATTTGTATTAAGTCAATAAAATACTCTGCCCAGTTATCTTTCTTTTTAACTGAGCAGTGTATTTTATTGACTTAATACAAATGTTAAGGATACAGAATTATATCCTGTATATACATGATTATAAGGATAATATATAATATATATTATTCTGTAAATATACAATTTTAAATATATATAATTATAAGGATACAGAAATTTAAACATCTAATATATAAAATAAAACTTGTAATCCTGTACACATTTTGGGTACCATGTATAATTGAATATTTTCAGAAACAATATGAATTTATTGTTGATTCAGGGATTATTTAAGATCTAGTATCTTCATTCAACAAAACCTTTGGCAACTCTGTCATGTACTATTATAGGTACATGCAATACAGTGTGATGCAACCTTCAAAGATTCCTGCTGGCAATAATGAAGTTAAGTGATATAAGAGAAAGTGTGAAATGTCTATAGTTACAGTAGACAGTGTTATGTTGTAGCAAAATCTGTATCTTACAGGCTTCTGATAAATACTGCTAAAGTACTTCAAAGAAAATATTTTCCCTTAGTTTTCCAAAGTGTGCCGTATGGGCTAATGATATCCTTGTCTATAGTGGGTTTTTCATTACAAAAATTAATGAGCCTACAGCTAGGAAACTTATTATTTTATGTGTCCAGTTCTGCCTTTAGATTGCCTTGGGCCATGGACATTTTAGCATCTCACAATTTGATTGCATTCCTTGATAATTATTTATCTGCTTGTCCTCTGCCTGAGGCTGGCTAGGGTTCACAGTATTATCCATGGTAGACATCCCATCCAGACTCATATCTATGTGGGCCCTAATACCCAGTGCTCCTCCTCAGGTAATTCTTTGACTCTTTTATCCAAATATGAAATCAAAGAAACGCCTCGAGGAGCTCTGGATGTCACTCCTGTGGATCATTCTAGGCACTGTGGCTGCCTCCAATCCCAGGAAAATGGGCTGGTAAGCAGATCACTTTACTGGCTGTCATGGTACTTTTTTTCCACAGGATCAACAAAGATTGAGCCACCCAGATGGTACTGTCATGCTGATTTGGGGCAACTCATTTATATAGAACACATGGACACAGGGAGGGGAGCACTACACACTGGGGTCAGTTGCGGGGAAATAGGGGAGGGACGGTGGGGGGTGGGGAGCTGGGGAGAGATAGCAAGGGGAGAAATGCCAGATGTAGGTGATGGGGAGGAAGGCAGCAAATCACACTGCCACGTGTGTACCTATGCAACAATTTTGCATGTTCTTCACATGTACCCGAAAACCTAAAATGCAATAAAATAAATAAATGGGGAAAATAATAATAATAAAAATAAAAAGGGAATTTAATATCAAAAAAAAAAAAAGAGTTCAGAAAACAGTAATTTCCCAGGATCCAAGGCCTTGTATGAACTTATTAGCTTTTCATCATTTTTAAATCAGAAATATAATATTCATATTTTTTAACTTTCTTATAAATTAGATTAACTAGCCCACTCAGCTTTTTTTTTTTTTTTTTTTTAGATGGAGTCTTGCTCTGTCACCAGGCTGGAATGCAGTGGCATGATCTCGGTTCACTGCAGCCTCTGCCTCCTGGGTTCAAGCCATTCTCCTGCCTCAGCCTCCTGAGTAGCTGGGACTACAGGTGTGCGCCACCACTCCCAGCTAATTTTTTGTATTTTAGTAGAGACAGGGTTTCACCATGTTGGCCAGGCTGATCTCAATTTCCTGACCTTGTTATCTGCCCACCTCGGCCTCCCAAAGTGCTGGGATTACAGGTGTGAGACACCACACCCGGCCACATGCTCTTCTTTATTTTTGACTTCTTTTATTATAGTTTATACTGAGTTCTCAGTAGGTAGAGGAACTAAATATATGTGCTCATTCTTCATCTTAAATAAGAAATTACTGATTTATCTTACCAATAAAACATAAAGTTTGCTCAAGTAATTTTTGAGAAAGTTTCTAGTATTTTCAACAAGAAAAATTATTTGAGTGTGCACATAGCCACACTTAAAATACATAAAATTCACAACTTTACTGTGACATTTTAGTAACCTTAGCTGTGTTCTCAGAATAGGTTATAACTCATTGGAATGAAGCAGAATTTCTAGCATCTAGGTTACCATGGGAGTCAGAACCTGAAATACCTAAGGCTGTATTTAGAAAGAATAAAACTGGGATGCTGGAGAAAATACATGTGACATATAATGTTCTGCCTCTATGCCTTATAGAGTCAACAGCAATGAATATAAAACCATTTATGGATAATAAGCAATAAATAATATAAGAAAGAATTAAAAAGAAAAAAAAAACAGAAGGAGATGTAACTCTTGCAGGTATTTATTTAATACATTCTAAGTAGTTGGAGGATACAGATAATGCTTTCTCAAAATACTTTTAGGTGATCCCTAGGCAGGGGAAAGTTTGGGATGTTCAGCCTTTTAAATACTCCAAATTATTATTATATTAACAAAAGAAATTTGTGTGTGGTATATGTCGATATTTCTGTGTGTGTGTGTGTGTGTGTGTGTGTGTGTGTGTGTGTGTGTAAAGAGATGTTATTTAATTGTTTTGGAACTTGATTTTCTGTTAACACGTTGAAAAAGCAATGCAAACTACAGACTCAACCAGAAGAGGTTGAGTGATATGATTTGGCTCTGTGTCACCACCAAATCTCATCTCAAATTGTAACCTCCATAATCCTCATAGATCAAGAGAGGGACCAGGTGGGAGGTGATTAGATCATGGGGGCCATTTCCCCTATGCTGCTCTCGTGACAGTGAGTTCTCATGAGATCTGATGTTTTTATAAGGCAGTCTCCCCTGCTCTTGCACATGCTCTCTTGCCTACTGCCATGTAAGATGTGCCTCTTCCCCTTCTGCCATGATTGTAAGTTTCCAGAGGACTCCTCAGACATGCAGAACTGTGAGTCAACTAAACTTAATTTCTTATAAATTACCCAGTCTCAGGTAGTATCTTTATAGCAGTGTGAGAACAGACTAATACAAATGGGAAGTTACTGAAAACTTGGACAATGATGACCACGACGTGGTAGAATCTATTATAGTCAAAGAAAAGGATCAAAATATAGTTTAGGAAAACAAAATTAAAATGTTAAGTCAAGAGAGGATTATTTCAACTCCAGATATTTTGAAGAGAGGAATACTGAAGAGTGGTGGAAGCAGACTAAAAATAAAATGTGGACAATAAAAGCACAAATGCCTCTGAGAGGGGTAACATTTATATAAACATATTTTTCACCAACTCTCTTTAGAAGGCTTAATTATGCCAGATACTGTGCTAAGCCTCACACATCACTGTAATCAAGACAGATTAGGCCCTGCTCTAAAGAAGTCCACTTTCGGCTGGGCACATTGGCTGATGCCTATAATCCCAGCACTTTGGGAGGCCAAGGCAGGTGGATCACCTGAAGTCAGGAGCTCCAGACCAGCCTGGCCAACATGGCAAAACTTCGTCTCTACTAAAAATACAAAAATCATCTGAGGTGGTGGTGGGCGCCTGTAATTCCAGCTACTCAGGAAGCTGAGGCAGGAGAATTGCTTGAACCCGAGAGGCGGAGGTTGCAGTGAGCCAAGATCGTGCCATTGCATTCCAGCCTGGGTGACAGAGCAAGACTCCATCTCAAAAACAAAAAAACAAAACAAACAAAAAAGCCCATTTTCTAGTGGTATAAATTTCTGGGACTATGTAAGCTCACACTTGGCCAAAAATGTCAGTGTTCTAGGGTTCCATATGAAAATACTTATCCTGGACTGCCATTCATCCTGTTCAGTTACCTTTTTCCCAGGAACATTACAGCATTCTTAAAATAACAATATTATTTTAAGAATTAATCCCACATATTATTGACCACTCAATCTTAGTTATTTGCTGATTCCATATTTACAAATTCACCTACTGGCTAAAATCCATTTGTAACCCCAAAGTCAGTGCTCATGACACTTCTGAGGCCGTTAACAGACACATGCCTTTACAGAACCTAGAACCAGATTTTCAGTTTTAACCCAACAAAGTAATTCATTACCTTCTTGCTTCAGCTATCATCCTGCAGACAACTGGCTTTGTTGCTGTCTGTCTGTTTGTTTGTTTCATGGTCTTGGCCCAAAGCATAGTGCTGAAATGTTGCCTAGTGTTCCTCAGCACAGGAAAGCTGTTATGTGCCTTAGAGAGAAAAATACAGGTAGGTTAGATAAGTTTCCTGACAGTATGAGTTACAGTGCTGCTGGCTGTAAGTTCAGTGTTAATGAATCAACAATACATATTTAATAAGTTATCTTTAAGCAGAAACCCTCATAAAATAATATATTAGTCAGTTGATTACTCGTCTGGCAAAAGTCTAACCCAGTATTTTACCTAAAGGTAACAATTAGGTATTTGCTAATTAATGCTCTCTGCAACTTTATAAAAACTAACTACAGCAAACAATGTGGGCTGACTTTATATTGAGTTCCCTTATAGTCCATGCGGCTATAAGCAATAATACAGTAATTGTGTTTGAGGTTACCTTGTAAGCCCTATTTTTAAAAATGCTAATGAAATTATTAATTATTGCTCCCATCAACAAACCCTCGGTCCCTTACCTAGGTCAGGGCTATGTGATCTTGCTTTGAGTCCTCTTATTCTTTTCTTGTGACAATTTATTAATACTTTTTATCTGCGGGTTCTGATCTATTTTCCTTATTACCCAAATCCCATCTCACTATAGCTGTTTCCTAATGTTGAAAGTAATTTATTTACTGCAGAGATCTTTGGATTTCCTTTTCTTTAGACAGTGGCTCTTCGTTCATTTCTTAAAGTAATGACTTTCTGCCTCAAGTACATAGGCTTTATCAATGGTATTTCTATTACTGTCACTATTTCTCTTCTTAATTGCCCTGGCAAAAAAAAAAAAAAAATCCATGCAGACACTGAATTCAGAATAAGCAGCATCCTTTATATGCAAACTCACCCAAAGTGCTTTATAAAAACATCTACAAATGCCCATTTTCTCTCAGATAAAATACATTTTAAAGATCATTTTAATTTTAGGCAGAAAGAAAAATAATAAAAGATCATTCGGGCTGCTATCTTGATGACCTTGTGCCGTTAATATTCAAAGCCTCTTTACTCTAAAATGTTTTCTTTTTTTTTTTGTCTCTTTCTATAAAATAACCATGGAGTTACCATAAAACAAAGCACAGGTGTGTAAGAAAATCTGGAAAAGCCTAAAATCCAGAATAAACTGTGGATAGTGCAAAACAATAGGCAACCAATTAAGATGTTTATAAACTTTTGTTTAACTTAAGAAATTATCCCAATAGTTGAGAAAAATATAAATGTAAACCATATTCTTCTGTCTACTCAAATTTATTTTAGCAACAACATTTTTTAAAGTTTGAAGTTAAGAGGAAATTGAATTCCTTAAGAGAACCTAAGAGGAAACTGAAAGTAAGAAATTTGCATGCTATTTGAACAGTGGCAATTCAGGCCCATGCATATTATTGTTTACAGTCCTGGAGACAATATCAAATATAATCATGGAATTATGTGCCAAGACTAAAGGTGGTATATTTTTGAAGAAGTGAAATAGCTAATTTATTAATATAAGTGTAGAAGGCATGTAATCAATTGTTGTGCAGATTCTACAATTATTAAATGAAGTGGTGTTTAAAACTTAAATGCAGAAGCACTTTTATAAGAAAATCTAAATTAATTTACTTATGACAGACTATAACCAAGGTTTTTAAGTCTTCCTAATGTTGTTAGACTAGTGCATTCCACCAGCTTAGTTTATTTGCTAACATAGCCTTTGAAGTATACTATGGAGTGACAACAGCAAGATGGCCTACTAGAGTAGACTGGAGCTCATTTTTCCCCACCCCTACAAAAGGACAAAAACAACAAATAAACAACTATATTTTGACTGCAGTGACTGAGAATATGCACTGCAGAGTACCAGGGGAAAAAAAATCCCTGTGGAACATGAAAGCTCAAGATAGCATGACAGAGTGGGTACCTCTGCCATACTGTCACCCTGCTGCCAGAATCAACATAGAGCCAGGGGAATTTTTCATATGGGGACAATTAAGATGAACACCCTAGGTGGTCCCAATCACTGGCACAGACTCGAGAAGTCATTTCCACAGGATAATCTCCTAATCTTCACAGGAAATGTGGCACCACCAAAGTACACAATCATTCTAAATAACAACAAAAGAATTCTATACATTGACAGAAAGAGAATTTAAAATAATGGTCTTAAGGAAACTCAGTGCCGGAATTATTGACTATCCACATATAGAAGAATGAGACTAGACCCCTACTACTCACCATATACAAAATAGCATCTCAAAATGGATTAAAGACTTAAATGTAAGACCAAAAACTATGAAACTCTTAGGAAAAAATATTAAGAGACATGCTTTAGGACATTGGGCTGGCCAATGATTTTTAAAATAAGACTTACAAAGCACAGGCAACAAAAGCAAAACAGACAAATGGGATCACATCAAACTAAACAAGCTTTTGTACTGCCAAGAAAACACATTAAAAAGTGAAGAGAGAATCTATAGATGGCAACAAAATATTTGCAAGCTATATATCTAACAACTGCTTAATACTCAGAAAATTTAAAGAACTTAGAAAAAAATTCCCAAATAACCTAATCAAAAATGGATAAAAGACATTAATAGACACTTGCCCAAAGAAGACAATTTGTCAACAGGTAAATTAAAAAGTGTTCTACATCACTAACCATAAGGGAATGCAAATCAAATCTAACTAGCAGGCAGCACTATTTACAATTGCCCAGATATGGAATCAATATAAGTGTCCACCAGCAAATGAAGGGATAACAAAAATGTGATATATATACATATATATATAATGGAATACTGTTTACACAAAATAATAAAATTCGATCGCTGTGACACGAATGAACTTGGAGGACATCATATTAAGTGTAACTAGCCAGGTATAAGAAGACAAATACCATATCATCTCACTCATCTGTGGAATCTTAAGAAAAAAAAGCTGGGAGTAGGGGCAGGGACAGACAGATTGTTCTAGATATCCAGAGTAGAGCATTGTTACCAGAGTCTGGGAAGGGGAGAGGGGACAGAAGTTTGGAAAGAAGTCAGTTAATGTGTGCAAAGTTACAATTAGATAGATGGTATAAGTTCTGGTGTTCTATTGCAAAGTAGGGTGATGATGGTTACCAGTAAGGTATTATATGTTTCAAATTAGCTAGGAGAGACACTTTTAAATATTCTCACCACAAAGAAATAATACATGTGCGAGCTGATAGATATGCCAAATGCTTTGATTTGATCATTATTCACATATACATTTATTAAAACACTAATGAAAAATAAATAAAATTTAAAACAGTAAACTTCACTTCATAAATGTGAACCTGTATGTCAATTTAAAAATAAAAATAAAGAAATATATGTACTACATATTAATAGTGTTAAAATAATGAATAAATTCCATGACTTTAAAATTGGGAGAAGAGATAGGTGATCTATCTGAAATGCTCTGTGGCATACACATTAATAAATCTGAAAATCTAGAGAAGGTGTTGCAAACTATGAAAAAATTCAGCTTATAGTTCATTTTTAGGTATCCAATAAGCTAAGGATTTTTTTATATTTTAAACAGTTTCAAGAAAGATAGAAAAATATAAAATAGATTTTATGTGTTACATGCAAAGTCTAAAATATTTATTATCCCCATCTACTCTTTTACAGAAAAAGTTTGTCAACTCTTGTACTAGAGGACACTTTCCACCTCTTTCTTTTCAGGACTCTGTTCTTGAGCAAATGCTGTCCTGTATTTGATCAGCAATATAAAAAAAGCCTTCTGAGACTTACTTATTTAACGAGTGGATAGCAAAACCTAGGATAGCTAGCTTAAGCTGAGAGGGGATCTAAAGTTCAACACACACGTACACACAAAAGCACATTCACACATTCCAACTGGAGCAAGAAAACAAATACCTAAAAGATGGAATTTGTTTTTTTCATGTATTAATGCAATATATGAGTTTAACTAAAATGGCTTGGTAATTGTATGCTTAGGTATGTCGGATTATATGAAATGTTATGTTCCTTGACACTAAGTGGTTTTGTCAATGATTCTTTTTGTATAGCGCAACAAAATCTCAGGCAACAAAAGCAAGAATACAAAAGTAGCACTGCATCAAACGAAAAAGCTTCTGCACAGCAAATAAAACAATCAACATAATGAAAAGGCAGCCTAAAAATTAGAAGACAATGTTGTAAACCATAAATCTTATACTGGGTTACTATCCAAAATATATACAGGATTCACACAACATAGTAACAAGTAAATGAATAACCTGATTTTTTTTTAATGATAAAAAACATGAATGGACATTTTTTCAAAGAAGACATACAAATGGCCAACTAGTACAGTATAGAAAAAAAGTGTTCAACATCACTAATCAACAGAGAAATGTAAATTGAAAACGCAAGGAGATATCACCTTACGTCGGTTAAGTTGGCTATTATAAAAAAGACAAGCAATTAGAAGAGTTGGCAAGGGACCAAGCGCAGTGGCTCATGCCTGTAATCCCAGCACTTTGGGCTGAGGTAGGCGGATCACAAGGTCAAGAGATCAAGACCATCCTGGCCAATATGGTGAAACCCCGTTTCTTCTAAAATACAAAAATTAGCTGGACGTGGTGGTGCACACCTGTAGTCCCACCTACTCGGGAGGCCAAGGCAGGAGAATTGCTTGAAACCAGGAAACAGAAGTTGCAGTGAGCCAAGGTCACACCACTGCACTCCAGCCTGGCGCCTGGCAACAGAACCAGACTCTGTCTCAAAAAAAAAAAAAAAAAAAAAAAAAAAAAAAAAAAAGTGTTGGCAAGGGAGTGCAGAACAGGGAACTCTTCTACACTGTTGGTGGTACTATAATTTAGTACAGTAATTTTTGGAAGTAGTACAGATATTTCTTTAAAAAATTAAAAGTACAAGTACCATAGGACCCAACAATTCTTCTGCTGGGATATACAGGCAAAGAAAATGAAATCAGCACTTTGTAGAGATAGCTGCACTCTCCTATTTATTTCAGCGTTATTTGTAAGATATAGTGCTCATCAGTGGATGAATGAAGAGAGAAGATATGGCACATGTATACCCACAAGAGGGACTATTATTCAGCCTTAAAAAATAACTAGACACTGCTATTCTCTTTTGCTCTTTTTTCCATACTATTTTTAATCATATTCCAGGACAAATATCTTGCTTATAAATTTGTTTAGTGTTCATTATCACCTAGAAACTGTAAACTTCATGAGTTTGGGGATAGTGTCTATTTTTATCATAGAATGCCTGGCTCCTATTAAACTCTTAACAAACCACTTCCACCTCTGAGACACTCTGTATCTCAGGACTTTCTTACTTCAGAATCTGTTAAATATGTTGCTATGCAGTGAGATATAGGAGTTGGAATATAAGTCTAGATTACAGGAATAACAACCTTCCTTAGTGAATTCTCTAAAGTCAGATAAATTGTAATGTAAAACACTTTACATATGATATAAATAGTAATTCCAGCTAGAAAAATATTTTGTGAGGAACACTCAAGTTTGGTACATCAAATTTTTTAATGATTTTATACTTATTGTTAGAGAGTTGGAGACAAAGCTATTTCTTTCTTAGTTTACCTTTAATATTGGTGGTAACAGATAAAGATATTTTAAGAATAGTTTCATGAATCTTTGAAATTCAAAGTGTGCTTAAAGTTGTTTTTACATCCTTATATTTTGTAATTCACTTCAGAAAGCATTCTATGATTGCTACTTTAAAAATCAGAATAAAACTGTGAGGTTTTCTCAAATAATTATTAAAATAAGAATTGTTAATATGAAAATGTTAGTAAATTACAGCATATATCTAAAAGTATACAGATTATAAATAAATGACTTTTCACAAAACAAATGCATTTATATAAGTGAGGTTCGGATCAAGAAATGAACATTATCTTTGCCAATGAACCTTCCCTTACACCCATTTCAAGTCACTATTCCCCCAAAAGTAAACTCTACTTTGAATTCTAACACTAAAAGTTTGTCTCATAAACTTTTCATACTTACATAGATGATATTGTACTTGTTTGTTTCTGATTTCTTTCTTTCTTTCTTTTTTTTTTTTTTTTTTTTTTTTTTTTTTTTTTTTTGTTTTTTTTTTTTTTTGCTTAACATTATCATGGTGAGATATATCCATGATTTTGCATATGGCAACATGAAATTGAGCATTCTTATTGTGACAGAGTATTTCATTTAATGAATACTGCGAGTTATCTGTTGAATACTACTGTCTAGGAATACTAAAAGTTATTTGTTGCATGATGTTTGGTTTGCATCCAGTTTTTGACTAATATTATGAAGCTTCTGTGTGTAGACTTGTGCATGTCTTGGGTGAGTATATCTATACAATTCTATTGAGTATATCAAGTATTGGAATTTCTGGTTCATAAGGTATACATATCATTAGATTTAGTAGATATTGCTAAATTATTTCCCAAAGTGTTTTCAACTATTTACATTCACTAGAAATATATAATAGTTACACTTGCTAAATATCCTTGTTTTCAGGCCTGTCTAATGAGGTTACTGTAGCATACATGGTAATTTTAATTTGTGTTTTTCTAACGACTAACCAGCATTTTTTAAATGTGCAGTTGTCATATGGGATTTTTTATTAATCTTGAAAACTGTCTGTTTACTTTTTTTTTTTGCCCATTTTCTACTTGTTTCTCTTTTTTAAAAAAATTAAATTAATATACATGTATATTATATATATATATATATGTATAGATATATATATAATCTTTCACTCTATTTGGATGTTTTCTTTTTTAAAATCATATTTTGAAACAGAGAATCTATAATTATAATGTAGCCAGATTATTTTCTTTTTTCTTTGGGATTTTCCTCCTCACTCTCTCAGGCTTCTAGGAGGAAACAGATTGCTTGTCTTGCATAGAAAGAGCAAGCTAAATATCCTCTTGACAAGAAGACAAGCCCCTAATGCTTGGTTGTAACACTAGATAATCTGACCTCATGGGGCAAAGTTCTTGGGCAGTTGATGTTAGGCCTGAGTCTGGATTGTGATCTCTGAGGAAATCAAGAAAATGAGATAACTTCAAACTAACTGACAGAGAAACATGAGGAGATGGAAGGGTTTGAAATTCAAAATTCACTTGGAAATGGGAAATAACGATGAACTTTTCCCCCCATGTTCCAATAAATCTTTATGGAAATACTTTTTAAAACCATGCTTTATAACACTATCAAATTCATAGGCTCTAACCAAGTTAACCTTTATCTTTGCTTCAGATCCCTTCATATTGGTTTTCATTACACTTCATCTGAAGGAGAAACAGTTGAGTGTTCTAAGATTTACTTGTGTTTTCAAAGCTAACTATTTATAGCCTCAGAAATGTTTTTGAGGTGGGTGGAAATTACTTTCCCACAAACTGCTCAACATATTATGATAAAACAAGTTCTAAAACAAATTTTCTGCCACACAGGCAACATTTATTAATCATATGCTTATTGCCAAGCAAGCAGAAAACAGTTCAAATAGTTTGCTCACCAGCTTGAATAAACCTTTCAGGCATCCTGACCACATCTTAAAAAGTTCATATAAAGCAAACCCTCAGCCTTCCAAAGCCAGTCCCCACTTAAAAGGAACACAGTGGCAAGTTGTATTAAAAAAAAATACGCCCAACTGTTTGCTGTCTTCAGCCCCATCTCATATGTAAAGCCAGTCATAAGTTCAAAGTAAGGAGTTGAAGAAAGATATACCATGCAAATAGAAAAAAGAAAAAAAGAGTAAAGGTAAAACATACTTTAAACGAACAAACTAAAAAGGACAAAAAAAGGCATTATAAAATGACAAAAGGATTCAGTTCAACAGGAAAATTTAACTATTCTACATATATATGCAACACATATTAAGGCACCCAGATTTATAAAACAAGTGCTTTTAGACCTGTGAAAAGACTTATACAATCACACAATAACAGTGGGTGATTTCAACATGTAACTGAAGTGTTAAACAGATCATTAAGACAGAAAAACTAACAAATAAATGCTGAACTTAAATTGAGCACTTGACTAATTGGACCTATAGATGTCTATAGAATACTCCACCCATCAAACGTAGAATATACATTCTTCTAATTGGCACATGGAACATATTCTAAGATTGATAAAGTGCATTGTGATAAAGCAAGTCTCAATAAATTCAAAAAATAAAAATTATACCAACCATACTCTTGGACCACCATGGAATAAAAATGGAAATCAATAACTAGAAAATATCTCAGAGCCACACAGTTCCATGAAAATTAAACAACTTGCTCCAAAATAACTTTTGAATAAACAATGAAACTAAGGCAGACATTAAAAAAAATTATTGAAAATAAAAAATTAAAACAGAGACACATGACAAAGTTGTTGGGATCCAACAAAAGCATTATTAAGAAGAATGTTTATAGGACCAAATGCCTATGTCAAGCAATTAGATCTCAAATCAATGAGCTAATAATACACCTAGATGAACTAGAAAAATAAGAAGAAACTAGCCCCAAAACTAGCAGAAGAAAAGAAATAACTAAAATCAGAGCAGAACCAAACAACATGAAGACCCAGAAATCCATTAAAAGGGTCAACAAATGCAAAACCTTGTTTTCTGAAAGGACTAACAAGATTGATAGGCTGCTAGTTAGATTAGCCAAAAAGAGAGAGGTAGAAAATCCAAATAAGCACAATCAGAAATGGCAACGGTAACATTACAATTAATTCCTCAGAAAAATAAAAGGTCCTTAGAGACTACTATAAACACTTCCATGCATAGAAACTGAAAAATCCAGAGGATGTAGAAAAAAATCCTGAAACTATCAACTTCCAACCTCCCAAGTTTGAATCAGGAAGAAATTAAAATCATGAACAGAGTTTTGAAAATCAATTAGTAATAAAAGAAATGTATTAACCAAAATAAAGCCCTGTGACAGATGGACTCACAGAAAAATTTTACCAAACATATAAAGGAGAGCTAGTACTAGTATTACTGAAATTGTTCCAAAAAATAGAGGAGGCAGAACTCCTTAATAATTCATTCGACAAAGCCAGTATCATTTTGATATCAAAATCTGGCAAAGACACAATGAAACTGCAGCCCACTATTTCTGATGAACATAGATGCAAAAATTCTCAACAAAATACTAGCAAAACAAATCCAGCAGCACATCAAAGTGTTAATTTACCACAATCAAATATGCTTCATTCCTGGTATGCAAGGTTCAACACACAACGTACATAAATCAATGAATGTGATTTACCACATACACAGAATTAGAAACAGAAACCATATGATTATCTCAACAGACATGAAAAAGCTTTTGATAAAATTCAACTTTCCTTCCCATTAAAAACCTTCAGAAAACTGGGCATCTAAAGAACATACTTCAGAATAATAATAGCCATCTATGACAAACTCACAGCCAACGTCATACTGAGCAGGCAATAGCTGGAAGCCTTCCCCTTGAGATCTGGAACAAGAAAACCTAGGAAATCCCATTCTGGACATTGGCTTTGGGAAATAATTTTTGACTAAGTCAAAAGCAATTGCAACAAAAACAAAAATGAATAAGTGGGACCTAATTAAACTAAAGAGCTTCTGCATAGAAAAATAAACTATCCTCAGAGTAAACAAAGAACCTATAGAATAATAGAAAATGTTCACTATGCATCCAACAAGGTCTAATATTGAGCATCCATAAGAACTTAATTCAATAAGCAAAAAAAAAAATATTAAAAAGTGAGCAAAAGCCATAAACAGATATTTCTCAAAAGAAGGCATACAAGTAGCCAACAAGCATATGAAAATATGCTCATCGCTTATCATCAGAGAAATGCAAATCAAAATCACAATGAGATATCAAGTCACACTGGTCAGAATGGCTCTTACTAAAGTCAAAAAGCAGCAGATGTTGGTGAGGCTGTGGAGAAAAGGGAACACTTACAGGCTTTGGTGGGAATATAAATTAGTTCAGCCACTGTGAAAAGCAGTTTAGATATTTCTCAAATAACTTAAAAACGGAGCTATCATTTTTAACTCAGCAATCCCATTATTGCATATATATCCAAAAGAAAAGAAAGTCATTTTACCAAAAAGACACATGCACTTGCATGTTCATTGTAACATTATTGACAATAGCAAAGACGTGTTTGCTATTACCAATCAACAGTGGATTGGATAAGAAAATGTAGTATACATACACCATGTGATACTCTACACTATGAGAAAGAGCAAAATTATGACCTTTGCAGCAACATGAATGCAGCTGGGGGCCATTATCCTATACAAATTAATGTGGGAACATAAAATCAAATACTGCATGTTATCACTTCCATGTGATACCTAAATATTGAGTAATCATGGACTTGAAGATGGCAACAATACACACAGGAGAATACTGGACAAGGGGAGATGGAAGGGGCCATGAGTTGAAAAACTACCCATTGAGTACTATGCTTACTCCCTGGATGACAGAATTAATTGGGCCCTTAATATCTGCATCACATAACACCCTCATGTAACAAACTTGCACATGTATCCACTAAAACTAAAATAAATGTTTAAAAAAGTCATAGAAGTGTCACAACACTTACTGCTTAATATGGAAGCATAGGAAAAAGTGTGAAGATCAATGAATTAAATAATACGTTCGAAACTACACATTACCGAACTGAGGCTCTGTGTTGCGTCTAAAAGATTTATTTATATCTAAAATAACATAATAAAACAAGGAAAACAAGACCTTTCTGAAACAGTACATTTATACTGAGGTTGCAGAACTCTCTCATTTAATTAACTTTAAAGCAACAATAAGAGACAAATCTAAAGCTCTGATTTGGTTATGATCCTCACCAAGTATAGTCCGAAAAACAAAAAGAATGTCTGGGTCCCAAATTTGATTTTTCTGTAAGTATTCTCTTCCCCATCAATGACACTTATCAGCCCCCCACCCTACCTGCATTGTCATTTTAAGTTTCCTAATGTAAGATGAGGCTCAGAAGCATAATTGAATTTTAGAATCCATAGAGTCATCCATCTCCAACTGGCATCTTAAATGCCACATGCAAAGTGTTTGGATATCCCACACTGAATTTTCCAGTTCTGTTTACACTCAAGCCCTCAGCAACAAGAGATGCCCACTGGCTAACTCTTTAGGCTTCAGGCGTATAACTGGTACTGGATCAATGATCTGCTCTCATTAGCAAGAACCTGCTGAAGAGACACTAGGCTCTGGATGAAGACTCAGTGCTGTTTGTACAGTGAGGCTTGGCTTCCTAGCCGAGGCAGTGGTTTCGAGAGGGAGCATGGCCTCAGGGTGGCCACATACTCTTGACCACAGGAACTCCACTCTCTATCCATAGAGAATTCCTTAAGGTTTATGAAAGGGCCTTTCTTGCCTTAGACTAAATACTGCACCTGCATTATGCTAATTCTATTTACCAAGCATACAAGTAACTGCAATTAAAAAATTTGCAACAGCCATTTAGAAAATATTGAAGCAGAAGCTTCTATAGGCACTACAACTAATCGGAATGCTTGTATATTGAGCTAATGAATTTTATTTTCCAAAACTCCCCCAATATTGCTTAATTTTATTCAGACTCTCATTTTCTTTGTATTACTTCAAATATACTCTTAAATGCACTTTAAAGCACTTCTTTCTTAAAATGTCTTATATGATGATGGACTAAAAATAATAAAATAGATACACTTTGTGTTAGAAAAAAATTAATGTTTTCTATTTATTCTATGAAAATATTGATGTGTTTTGTAAGTGATTAAATAGACATTTTTGTCATTTAAGATCTAATTGTTCGTGTGCCCAGGCTTAAAATTCTAGGCAAAACCCAGGAGCAGTAACCACAATAATAACTGAGAAAAGGAAAAAAAGAAAGCATTTAAACATGAAATTGAAAGTCATCAAATTTTATGGCACTGGACCTTAAAAGAGCGAAAAGGAATTTCTCTTTATAACCTTTTAATAGTTAAATGCAAATGAGATAATTCATAAATAAGAAATTGTGATTATACCATATTGAGTGAAAACTGATAGCGGTTTTGATGAAATCTCATATACGTATAAGAATAAATATTTATATTTACATGTTAAGTCCTACTGCAAGAATTATATTAACCAGAATGCCCCCATGCCTATGTTACATATGAGGAAAATGAGCTAATTTGTGGCCTTTGTTGAAAAATTTTAAACATACTGTTATATCATCTTACATAATATATCATTTATATTATTAAGATAGTTGATATAGTATAGATTTAGTTATTAATTCAAAGCATACAAAAATCTACATTTAAGAAGTGTGTTGTACAGTGCAAACAGTAATTATAGTTCAAATCCAACAGCTGACTTCACATCGAATTTGTAAGATGAAGGCAGAGACTGACAGGAGCTAGCATATGAACACACTGAATCTAGAGGCAAGTTTATTTTCCCTTTGAGAAAAGTAGTTCTTATAGTTTGTCCTTCCAGAAGAGGTGGGACTAACTATGTCAACCTTTCCCTGACTTTATGGGTCTTGTGGGGGAAATCCATAAGTAAGTCTTTGGAACTCATTCTCAATATAGAGC
Source organism: Cebus imitator (assembly GCF_001604975.1). Taxonomy (NCBI): domain Eukaryota; kingdom Metazoa; phylum Chordata; class Mammalia; order Primates; family Cebidae; genus Cebus; species Cebus imitator. Next base: position 6,089,258 of record NW_016107345.1, read on the forward strand.
AGCAAATATATGTCAAATACTGTTATAAAATTACTATCAACAATACAGAACATTTACAATGCAATTATAACCTTTCAAATACCTTGATATCTATTAATGTTGCATCAGTATCATCATATTAAAATTGATTCATAATTTATATTTAATTTCAATCTTTCATTTTCAAATATAGTGTGCAAATGAATCAAATTTTGCAACAGCCTTGTAAAGACAGAAATATTAGGATATAGTTATTAAATTGAATTTCTATACAATGCTTTATACAAAATGAAGTAGTGGAGATAATAAAAAGAAATATAATGTAATAAATTTATTTTTAAATGAGCATTCATTTGTGTCCTATTCTAATATAAATCTGAGCTTTTTAAACATTTTTCCAAGAAAATTAATGAAATTTTAATAAGTAAGCAATGTTTTTTGGAAGAAAAATTTCTAAAATTTTGGTGACAAAACTTTATCCTGGATAAGATACATTTCCAAAATATTTTAAAAAACAAATGAAAATTTTCTGTTTAAGGTAAACCAATCACCCTATCTTTATACTAAGAATGTTAACACTTGAGAAGATTAAAGATCGCTGCCTTTCTCGAGGGTGTTGTATTTTTACTTTTATTCACACCTTTAGAGAGTGAAAGAGGAGCAAGGCAGAAATCGTAACTTAAGGGTGTTTTTTAGCACGTAACTTAGCTGCACATATATGGAAAAGAAAAGATACATGATAGGTTCAAGACATATTGTGCTTTCAATTTCAGTGTCATTTGATAGCCAGAAGAACGTTTAGAAAATCAAAACAAGGCCTCTTGAGGAGTGAAGGGTTAGGGGAGGGATAGAAAGGGATGGGGGTATAGGGGAGAGATAGCAGGTGGTGGGGGGATTGGGGTGGGATAGCATTAGGAGAAATACCTGATGTCGATGATGGGAGTGATGGATGCAGCAAACCACCATGGCATGTTTATACCTATGAACAAACCAGCACATTCTGCACATGTACCCCAGAACTTAAAATATAATTAAAAAAAAGAAAAAAACAAAAAACAAACAAAAAAGATTTAAAAATATTAAAAGAATTTTGATGCTAATGAGAGTGGAAAAAGCTGTTGAGGTCAAAGTGAGTACAGTTACAGGCTGTAACTGTATTATAAAAATTGGGATGGAGGAACTGTGAAGTTTAAAACACGTATACAACTGCAATTTAACCTCCATATAAGTACTTACTTTTTTAAAAAAAATTCAATCTACGCACTTTCAGTTGAAGTCACTCATGTGATCAAAACCCTCCAATGGCTTTCTGCCTCATTCAGAGTAAATCCCAAAGTCCCTCCCTGTGCTTTCATCTGCCCTGCACTGTCCTCCTCCACCCCCTTTCATGGGTGTCTTTGAACACACCACGTCATCTCAAGCGTCAAGGACTCTGTCCCAACTCTTTTCTCTTCTTGTAAGGTTCTTTTGTTGGTCAGAAAAACCCAGGGCTCAATCCCTTATTTTAGTTAGTATTCAGTCAGGAATCCAGAAAGCTCTCTAAGCAGAGAGAGATTCAGTGCAAGCATGTGGTCACAGAAGAAATGAAAGGACTAAAGAAGCAAACCAAAAGTAGGGTACTGTCCAAAGATTTAAACCTTTACCATCTGTGATAGGCAGAACGATGTCCCTGAATCCCCAAAGATGTCCACGTGCTCATTCCTGGAACCTGTAAATATGCTGTGTGACTATGGCAAGGGGAATTAACATTGCATATGTAATTTAAAATGTGAATCAGATGACCTCAAAGGAATGAGATTTTTCTGGATAATTAGAATGTTATTGTTAGAATGTAACTACCAGGTTATTATGTCAAATGTTACTATCACAATGTAATCACCATAGTTTTTATGAGTGGAAGAACGAGTCAGAAGAATCAGAGACTACAGATCTAAAGATGCTGCTCTGCTGATTTAGAAGAAGACAGCAGGTGTCAAGAAATGGAGCAGCATCTGAAAACTGGAAAATTCAAGGAACCAATTCCGCCCCAAAGGCGCCAGAGGAACACAGCAATACTGACACCTAGCTTTCAGCCTAGCAACAACCATTTTTAACATTTGACCTCCAGAACTGTTAGGCAATAAATTTGCCTTGATTCAAGGTACTAAATTGCTGCCTAACTGAGCCTATAAGCCCACATGTCCTTCTGACCTGGTCATTGGCTTAACTCTATACACACACAATAGGTCCTGTAATTTTTAAATTTATGGTAGATTTGATTATTATAAATCGTTTCACATTCATCAGGATTTTACATTTATTTTTAGGGTTTTAACTTCCACTCGTATGTTTTTGAATTTTAATATATTCTCTTATCCCTGAATGCTCAACTAAGTATCAAACTCGTATGTGTCAAAGTGTAAACTTATTTATCTGTTAGCTGGACATTTTATTGGACATTCACAGATAATATAATTTCATTAATATCATTATGTTAAATACCAGAACTATTATGTTCTAAAAATACTATTGTATGTAAGTTATTTCCTTTTGATATGCCTCACATAGGCTGCATTCTTTCCTATTCCTTATTTTTGTAAGGTCTACTGTCCCTTGGAATTTTAAAATCAAAAGGCAAGCACACATTCTAACATGTATCATTCATAGCCTACTATTTTACATCTTTAATACTTCTTGACTTTTTCCTTTTTTCATCATAAGCATCCTGATACTCACTGTGCTAGTTCTGGTCATCAACTTTTCTTACCTAGACTACTGTTTTTCTCCTTTCTTGTAGCATCATCCACTTACAGCTTTTTAAATAGTCATATTTTCTTTTTTAATTGACTTGAAATAATTATATATTTATGTGATACATTGTGATATATTTAGATACATGTATACAATATGTAATGATCAAATCAGGATATTTGGCATATCGCTCACTCATACGTTTATCATTGCTTTTGGTTATGATCATTTCTAATTATTAGAAAGTATATCATAAATTATTAAGTCTGACTTTAGTCATCCCATAGTGCTGTAGAACCCTAGAACCTATTCCTTCTATTTACCTGTAACTTTTTGTATCCTTTTTATGTTTCCATTCTTCCCTGTCATCATCAAAATTGAATAATTTTATCTTTTATCTTTTTGTCATATCTCACATTGTAAGTTTCTTCTTCAAAAGACAGAAGACTACTACTTCTTATTCTCCCTTTCAGCTAGGATGCAGCCATATTATCTAGATTTCACCAATCAGACAGATATACATCGTGTTTTTGCTTCTGAAGTCAGAAGTGAAGTGTCTGCTTTGCTGTAACAGGGTGTGGTAGAAAGCAGCACGGCTTTCAATTTAAGGCCGTTTTTTTTTTGCCATCTTGAGTTGATTAGTGTCAGTGTCACAAACTGCCAGCCGAGTTTGTGGTGTTGTGTGGAGTATTTCTCCAGCAAATTTAAACTCCAGCCTGTTTTCCTGGACACTGCAATGAGTCTGTGAGCTAATATTCCTACCATCTTTTTTTTTTTTTTTTTTTTTTTTTTTTTTTTTTTTTTTTTTTTTTTTTTTCTGGCTTTCTAGGCTGTAATATGCAGAATTATATGTATTTTCTCCATTCTGACTGGGGTGATCTTCCAAAAGCCTAATTCAACTGCCAAACCTCATCACTGCTGAATGTCTTCCATGTCACACACACCAGGATGAAATTCTAGCTCCTTGAAATCATATCCAAGTTCCTCCATGACGCATGACACAACTTCAGCCTTGGTGTCTATCCTTTCCTATTGTGTCTGACACATGACGTTTTACAACTTAATGATTCTTTCTCTTGATATCTAAAATACCTTAGCTCTTGATATGTGAAGTATTTTCCCTCCTCACTTCACCTGTATTCTGCTGATCACTAAGCTCATGCTGATCTTCCAAAATCCAAATCAATCACGAGCTCCTCCAGGAAGCTTTCAATGCCTTTTTCTTGACCTATTCCTGTTTTTGGCAAAGTGCTGTTCTTCTGTTACCTCATAGCTCCCTGCATATTTTCCTATCATAAAATTATCTTTATTATATCTAATTATCTGTGTTTATGTGCCTATCCTATACTTAGTGAGTTCCTTGATATAGGCTGAAGATAAATTTGTGTATTTCCAACACTTGTCAAGCACCTGTTATTTAGTACATTTTTTATATGAATGATTCTTTTATGAATATGAATATAACTACATGTGATTGGGATTACACTTATAACTAAAACAGAGAGGAAAAGATAGGGAAAAAAAATATTTCCCAAAGGGATCAAGATAAATTTATTTATTTCAAAATGCTTTGTGCGAGGCATTCTGTGAACAAATGGGTTTAGAAAATATTGAAAATGCATCTTTTATTGGATATTTACTATATTTATTGGCATCTTCAAGGTTCTGTGAAACTGTGCAATATCAAAAACATATAACCTTAGTTTCTATTTTGTAGTGTTGCATATTAACAGCTTGAGGAAATAGGGTTCCTAGGGACACAAGTAGAATAATAGTGTAGAAATAAAAACAGAGTCAGCAATGTCTCTCAGTATTATTTTGTCCATCATTTTCAATGCTAGGGAAATGTGAGTCTGTTTTATTATTCCATTATATTATACCTTTTTTGAATGTTCCAATATCTGCAATTTAAACGTTTATATATGGAAAAGAGCACAGTGCTTTTAGCCCTCATCAGAATCAACGATGGCAATGCCAACCCTGAGTAAAGAATATTTGACAGTAAACTTCTTTCTTTAATCTATTCATTTCAAATTGGTTTTTCAAAATTGACCTATGCTGCTGTCAACAATCCCCACTTTAATGCTGATTTGATTCAATGTCAAACAAACCAAATAAGCAGAATTCTGAAGCAGGGAAGTCAAGTTAACAGACAGTAAAATTGACATTCTGAAGGATAATTTGTTTTAAAATGATGAATATCATAATTTTCATGAGTCTACACATTACAATAGAAGCTATATGTCTGTAAAGAATTGATTTCTTATCAAAATAAAAGTTGAAGCTATTTTTTAAATGTAACTATCTTGAAAGTGTAGCAATTTTTTTGCAATTATATGTTGTAGCAAAGCAACTTTCATATAGTTATTAATTTTATACTCTAGAGATTTATTCTAGATATTGCTAATTGTTTCTCTTTCCATATATCCATTTATTTTACTTTTTATCTATTGAAAATGGTCACCCAGAATAACACATTTCCCCAGTTGTCTTGAAGCTAGATTTGAAGATATGACTACCTCCTGGCCAGTGGGATATAAATGCATCTTTCCTGTGTAGACTTCTGGGAACTTTTTTAGGAGATCCCTAGCTACATCCTTTCTGGGTCCTGACACCTGTAGTGAAGAGGAAACCTTGCACAATGGGGATAAGGATCACACCATCTAGAAGATAAATGATTACATTGGAAAAATCCAAGCTATAAAAATTGTATTTTCCAAAAAGAGTACAGGAATATTTCAGATCCCAAATACTGTTCCAGAATTTATTGCCTATGACAGTTGTTACTCCCCATAAAAAGGCAAAATGATTTCCTTTCCACTGGAGACTGGGTCAAATTTTTTGATGGCCTCGACGAATAAAGTGTGGCAAAAGTGACATTGTGAGACTTTGGAGGGTAGACCATAAAGGGAAAGAAAGCTTCCAGGTCTCTTTTACTCCTGAGACTGAGCCTCCATGCTGTGACAAAGCACACACGAAAGGACAACATCAAGAGATGTTTTGCATGAGATCTAAATCTTTCATATGAATCAGCCCCCAGCCTTTGAATCCCCCAGTCGACTTTCCCAACATTTTGGAGTGGAGAAAAATTGTCCCCACTGTGACTGTTCAAATTTCTTACCTTCACAGTCTGAACAAAATAAATTTTTGATTTATATCAGTAAATTTTGGAATTATATTTTACAAAGTCAGATAAATTGAAACACTGTATTACTAGAGACTTTGTTGATTAGTGTTGTCATACAAACTCTGAAATGAATAGCTCTAAACTTTATTGTTAAAACAAATCAACATTATTATGTTTAAGCCATTGCTATTAGATTTTCTTATTTATAGCTGAAAGTAACTTCTCTTTTGTTCAGTGGTCTCCCTCATGCTTGGAAAAGTTAAAGCAATTGAACTCATGGATATAAAGAGTAGACCGGTGATTACCAGAGGCTAAGAAGAGTACTAGACAGGAGGGAGGAAGAGTGTAGTAATGGGTACAAAAATGTGGTCAGATAGAATGAATGAGATCTAGTATTTGATAGCACAACGGAGTGACTACAAGTCAACAATAATTTATTATACATTTTAAAATAACCAAAAGAGTGTAATTGGATTGTTTGCAATACAAATAAAGAAGAAATGTTTGAGTTTATGGATATCCCATTTACCCTAAAGTGATTATTATGCATTATATGTTGGTATCAAAATATCTCTTGTATGCCATAAATATATACATCTATTATGAACTCACAAAAAGTAAAAATACAAAATTTAAAAAGTATATTTATAAACAAAACACAACAAAACTAAATTAAGTTCTGTTGATTCCACTAAAATTTTCTCTCAGCAATACCCATTTTTCATATTTTAGTTATGTTTATGAATCTTTTCCTACCGTACACATAACCATTTGCTGCAGTAGTTTCCCCATTTATGCTATCCTTGATCTATCATCTATTGTGCAGTTAGAGGTTTTTTTCAAAACAGAAATGTGAGCACTTAAGTTCCCTAATGATAGAGCTCTGGCTTTCATCTCCCATTTAATATCGTGTCATGCTTCCAACCATAGAGAACCAAGACTAATGTAGATAATTCTTCTCTGTATCATTCTAGCGCCATTTTCATTTATCAACCACAGCCTGTAACTTATAGTTGCTTGTTTCTCTCATTCTTATGTGATATTCATAAATTATTGACCAAATCTTTTCCCTCTATATGTTCTAGTTTAATGCCTAGTACATTACATACACTCATAAATATTTCTTGGAATCACTGAAGTACATAACAGCCTACCATTTACCTAACATTTTCAACGGTTATTTCTTATCCCTCTGTCTACTCTAATAATGTTTTGTTTGTTTGTTTGTTTATTTTTTGTTTTGTTTTGTTTTGTTTTTTTGAGACGGAGTTTCACTCATGTTACCCAGGCTAGAGTGCAATGGCGCGATCTCGGCATAAAGTATCAGATGCTTTTTTTGCTTAAACAGTATTTTTCTCCATTATACAATTTACTTTTGTTGTAATTGCCTATACATGTAACAGTGTCCATTTATTTAATTCATAGCAGAGACAGATTTACTGTGAAGCTGATGAGGCTTAAACTTAAGGGCCACTTAATTATATAACCTCCTCTAAAGCCAGATAGCTAATGTTTTCGTAATTTGTATTCTGATTTTCTGAACATAGTTTCCTAACTTAAATACATACCCCACAAAATGTGAACTCATACCTGCTCCAATTATAATTTAAGTACCTACCATGTGACAGAAACTGCACTATATTAAGGAATATAAAAACGAATAAAATGAATTTAATTTTACATATTTTCAGGAATCAGAATGCTCCATGTGCTGGAGATCATGCTTACTACATCCTACATAATGAAAATATCTCATAATGTCTGGTCTTTCTACCCTCTTATTTATTTCCCTTAATACTAAAGAAATTGAAAATTCCTTTAACTCTAATTTCAACATATTTTCTGGCCACAAAGCCTGTGATGCTGCCCTTTCTAAATACTCCTTAATTATAATAATTCTACGTTCAACTCAAACTAAGTTATTCATTAATAATCACCTGATTGTCTCTGTTTTCAATTAATTTTTCTTTTTTCAGCTTCAAGTTTTTACATAGTGTTTTTTTCTAGAACACTCTCTAACACAAATTGGCAAACTGAGTAAATGATTACTTGCCCTCTCAACAATTTGATCATGCTTTTAGCATTGTGTTTATCCCACTGTGCCGGTTAGGAGATGTCAGTTTGAATTGCTTTCATCCGCCTGAAAAGAATCAATTGATAATAGTGACTCTGTTGATTATTTTGCTTGCTAATTAGATGTTTTCTTCTGTCTTCTTCCTGCTCCTTGCCCAGGAAGGTGGACCTCAATCTACTGCTTCACCCCTTCTCCTTTACCCTCTAGATTTTAGTTGGGTCCAGTTAATTGGAGATGCTGGCAGAAAATTGTTGTTCAAATATTTTTTTAGCAATACAATATTTTTAATTAAAGTATGTACATTGTATTTTAGACATAGTGTTATTACATGCTTAATGGATGAAAATATGGTGTAACTTTTACATGCACTGGGGAACCAGAAAATGTGTGACTCATTTTTTTTTTTTAATAATTTCAACTTTTTTTTCTTTTAGACAGTCTCACTCTGTCACCTAGGCTGGAGTGCAGTGGCATGATCTATGCCACTGCAACCTCTGCCTCCTAGGTTCAAGCAATTCACCTGCCTCAGCCTCCTGAGTATCTGGGATTACAGGCGTGCATGACCATGCCCGGCTAATTTTTGTATTTTTAGTAGAGACAGGGTTTCACCATGTTAGTGGCCATGAACTCCCAACCTCGTGATCCACCTGCCTCTGCCTCCCCAAGTTCTGGGATTACAGGCAGGAGCCAGCACCCAGCCAATAATTGCAACTTTTATTATAGATAAAAGGGTATATGTGCAGATTTGTAGGTATATTGTGTGACACTGAAGTTTCAGATACAAATGATCCTGTCACCCAGGTGGTGAGCATAATACTCAATGGGTGTATTTCCTCACTTGCAAGTGGGAGCTAAACATGCAGACACATATTTATAAAGATGGGAACAAGAGACACTGGGGATTTCTAGACAGGGGAGGGTGAGAGAAAGGGAAAAATTTGTTGTTTGAATGAAAAATGTAACCTGAGTATTTTCCCTTTTTATCTTCCTGCTCAGCCTTGGCAGAGCTGTGTCCTTCTTCTTACTTCGGATGTTGTTGAGTGATCCGTCTGCTGTGATCATAGCTCTTGCTTCATATCACGTTCTGGTATCTTTTTTTTTTTTTTTTTTTTTTTGTCACATCAAGCAAAGGAGAGGTAATGACTTTCTATTCTTGCTGGTTCTGGGTGCTTCATCATGTCTTCTTAGGTTTCTTTCACCTTGATCTCACCTTTGCAAGAATTCTTTTGTTCCACTCATTACATTAAAAGAAAGAAAATATCCTCTTGAATGTACCATCTGCTTCTTCCTGCAAGGAATATTTTGGTAATTAGTCATCTTGGACCCAGACGATAAGCATCAAAATTAGATTCTAGGATTGTGTGGCTCACATATTTGATAAATGAAGAAATAATCTCTCTTAAAGCTCATTTTCATTGACCTATCTGAAATGGACACTCGGCTGCAATGGGAGTAAAAAAATGAAACTTTTATTCTAAGCAGTAATGGACAATGCTAAGTAATAGAGTGTTTCCTAAGGAAAGGAATGAATTGATAATTATTAGGCAAGTAGCAGATTTTGTCATATATGGTTACATGAGTATGAATCTAAATTCTCCAATAGTCTGAAATTCTATAGCTATTTAAGTTCCCAGATGATTCCAGAAATTAGGAATTAGAAAATTGTAAAATTAAAAATTAAAAATAACTCATTCTCTTTAGAAACATAAGGTTTTAAGCCTGTCACTTATGAAGGTAGTTGTATTGTGTCTGAAACATACTATACTTCTATTAACAATAAATCAAAGGCACTTTCCTCATATAACTTTTTATTTATCTTTTCTGCAATGACCAGTACTTTTAACAGAGTTAAAAAAGAAAATCACAAAAACATTAAAAATTAAGTAAAAGTGTTTTTTTCTGAAAATGATTCCTTTATTGATTTGGCATTAGATTATTTGGTATTATGTTTGCTTATCCATTCATATTACCAAATTGTATCATGCTTCGAGAAATGTATGAGATTATATTGTCTTCCTAGAGAGAAGAGGGTGATGTATTTAATTATAAACTACTTTGTAATTTCATAAACATTTATCAGAGAGTTGATTCCACGAAGAAGTTAAGTTATAGAGCAGATTTGAAAATAAAATACTGCACTGTTGTTCAGAAATTAGGTTATGGTTCTGCTTCTACTAAGAAATCACTAACGTGACTTTTTCAACCGTCAATTTCCTCATTCTGAAAATGGGAGTATTGAGGGACTGTATCATTGCTTCTTTCCAAGTTTACAATTTTGGGATACTGGTGAGTATCCACTCCTATGGCTAGGGACAAGTCTTTGAAAAAAATCATACACCCCTGGGAAATGTCAAGTTTAAGATACTGTCCTTGAAATTGCTGTTAGCTCATGTTCCACAAATTAATAATAGGAAGATACAAATACTAGAAAACCCTAAGGTGACTGCTGACTGCCTTGATCTCTCAGCAGGCTAAGCTGGATAGACTGGAGGAACTGTTCTTTAAAGCAATATTTTATTTTACTCTCTGTTGTCTTGAGAGCATTGTCACTTGAACCTTCAGATGACCATATCACCTTTACCCTCTTTCAATATAAAGTAACAGCCTAACACTGTATCTCTGGAGGAAATAAATTCACAGGTTGAAATAACTGAATGAATATGATTTCCCTAAAAATGAAAGACAGGGAACTGGATCACAGGTATCATTTAAAGGAGATGTATTAGTACAGAAGGGCCAAGAATGAAAAATATTGCCTTTAATTGACACTGTAGATACAATAGTGAGTCCTAATAGAGAAGAAAATCAACTGAAGAAAGTTTATTTAAGAATATTTGAATTGCCAACAGTAGTATCTGGCCCATTGCCCTTATGTGACATTAAAGGAAAGAGGATAAACTTAAATTCTGATTCAGGGTTTCCATTTAATGATGAGTTCATCCTTCTTACCTCCAGGTAAGCTCTTTTGATATATACTGATATGATCATCCTGAGCAGCCTCATACCTCACTTGCTTTAATGCTTATACTGTTAACCTCTAACCATAATACACAGTAAATTACTGCTTAACTGCGGGAGAGAAGTCCATATGTATGTATCCTGATTCATCCTATATCCTCATCTTTATTCCTTGTTCTTTATAACATAGCACAACAACCTTATTTGTTACCATGCTACTTACTGCACCAAGACTTTTGCATTGCTTCTAGTTTGCTGTTATTAGAAGTTTTAAGGTAAATGTGAATGTGGTATCTGAAAGGAGGATTGAAAAAGAGGAAGTAGAAGAGGCAGGAGTAGAAAGCATCATCATAGAGCTCTATATCATAGAAAGGGAAAACTGATAATCCTGGAACAAATCTGATAGCCTGGAACAAACCTGTACCAATTCCTTTTAATCAGGCTCTTAACTTGAATGTAGGACTTGGCTTGAGTGTAGGGTTTTCACAGACTCTCTCTCTAAATGCTCAGACTGGTTTAATATTTTAAAGGTACTAGAAGAGGTATGGTGATGGCTCCAGTCCCATCACTAATGATTCTGAAATATTCTCACCAATCTTGATTTGTATAACGCAAGTAATTGTATCAGCCCAAAAAAACAAGTAAGGGAAAAAGAATAATAAAATGAATTAATATGTGTAAATGCAGAACTGATTCAATTAAACTCTTTTATTTATGAATTAGCCAGACTTGGGCAGTTCTTTATAGCAGTGTGCAAACAGACTATTACAACATGCCTTGCCCTGTTTTCAATATAATATTATGTCTTACTTCTTTTATTTGTCATCCCTCCTGTATTTCAGAAATATAATTACATAATTTACCTCTATTGTATTTGTAGTGTTGAGTCCAGAGGTTAGATTTGCAAACTCACTATTTGTACTTTTAGCAAAGTTCCAAGCTTTTTTTTGCCCCAGGTATGAACTGCTATGATAAATGCAAGAAGGTAAGACAAAATAACCCAGATAACATAATATGAAATGTATCTACTCATTTGGGGCAGAAGTTTGTAATATTTCTTATGAAAGGGCTATAGATAATATAAAGACAGATGGAATATTTAGAAACAGTCAGATTTCTTTAGGTTTTTTTTTAACAAGTTTTGCTGACACAGATAGTAGCAGAATTTGTAAATATAATACTATGAATAGTATCTTCAATTTTTAAAGTTCCACCAAGATTTAAGAAGCCGGTAATATGTGAGAACCATGCTAACAAGCTTTAAAATCTTGTAATCAGTTTTTAAAAATGAAATAGAAAGTGGTGCATTTATACATATAAATATTTAAAATAAAACTGCTGCTGTAAAAATAATTTTACCTACTTAAAATAACTAAATGCTTCAATTTTCTTCTAATTATGAAAATATATATTATTATAGTTTGATGCAACCTAATAGTATTAATTTATTTTAAAAATATCATAGTTGAAATACCACATGATACGCTATGTATATATTTTTTTCTTGATCTTCACTGCTCAAAATACTAATTCCTTCTGAGCGGTTAAAACTGTATTGAAGAAAGTTTTGTCAATACTGTTGTCAAAAATGTGGCAAAATTGGGGATTGTAGAAATAAATTTTCTCAGTAAAACATAAAACTATAAAAAATGATATAGGAGTCAGTCAGTGTTTTCAAACCTAGAAACAAAGGAGTAGAAAGAAACATTTAGAGAAAGAAAATTTTGAATAGAAAATAAAATACAATATATAATAATCTATGCAAAACCCAAGGAAAGCTAACAGAGGCATTTAATTTTTTTGGTTTCAGAACAAAATCACACAAGACTATCCATTCACATAATTTCCATCCCTGGAAATGAATTGATAGAGTAATGTAATAGCATTTAAGCCAGACGAGTATTAGATAATGGTGGATAGGTAGCTCAATGGTGGAAAAGCATTTTATGTAATTGTATAAGCAACGGGAAATCAGCTAAAAATGTAAAAATATGAGTGGAATCTTTATGAAAAAATGTTTTCTTTTGGAGAAAATGTCTTCATTGACCAAAAGTTGATGGCCACAGTTTTGAGCCCCTTTCTCTGACATCTTTTTCCAACAAACCACTAATTCTTCATTGCAATTCATATTCCAACATGAAAGACCAGGTCTCTGGATCAGAGGACAGATGGTTTGTTATTCACAGAGCATCTTATTGTCAGTTCCCTGAACCCCAGTCCTGGTAGAGTATGAGAGCCTCATGTTACCTAGCATGCACAATGAAGTTGCAACACAGTACAGCAATACTGAAATGAAGAGACTCATACGCAGATATTGTATTGGTATCTGCCCTTTGTCCTCTTTGAGGAGAGATGGAGAAAGGAGTGGGGGCTGAGAGACAGAATGAATGAGTGAGTGAGTGAATGAATGAATAAGAGAAACTAGGAAAAGCTAATGCTCAGAGATGAGAAAAGGATGGGGAGGGTAATCTCTATAAATTTCACAATTATGGAATGTGAGAAAATTGTTCTGAGGGAGACAAGTCTCCAAAACTTTCCAGAATAATTCACTTTCACTAACTTCCAAGGCATATTTGCCATTCAATCATGTCTTAACTTTTGCCCTGTGATCAAAAAGCCTGGACTGTATGCAGTAATTTAAGAAAATAATCATGACAATTATTCCTCAGCATACTTCTAGAACAAATCTAAGATGTAAAATTTATTATTCATCATTTCAATTGAAAAGTCCTAAATCACCAGCATTCAAGGCCAACTTTCTTTCCAAAATGTCCTTTGCTAATTGGATGAACTCATCACCCATGCTAATATTGCCATCTAAAAAGGCATAATAGTTTGGTCAGTTAGAGTCACATTACTATTGGCAGAAGGTACTTCAGGGAGAAATTTTGAATTGTGCATATATTTTAATAGCTTTCTAATCTCTCAGTGTCTACAGGCATCTACTTGAAAGCCTGCTTTTCACCAGAATGTTTATTCTACCAGAGCTTCTACTTAGAGGAATAAACACATACTAAATATAATATAATGAATTAATTCAATCTATTTGATAAAAATAAATATTTATTAAATATATTAAAATTAATGTTTTAGTCATTGCATTATTTTCATTTTTGAAACTATGAAAATATAATTTAAAATGTCAGCATAAAATCACATTTTTTGTTCTTATTTTAATGCTGGTATAGCCACATGGTAGTGTTTCTTAAAATCATAAATGGTTTACATTACTTTTGTTTTTAACAAAATGTCATCTGAAATTTATATGCCCTATAACACTTTTTTATACTATTTAATGGAATAGAATTAACAGTGTGACCACTTTCTTCTGCAATTCGTTTGGATGAATTCTTTTCTTGTTGCTGTTGAGACAGAATCTCACTCTCTTGCTCAGGCTGGAGTGCAGTGATTACAACCTCCCCCTCCTGGGTTTAAGCTATTTTCCTGCCTCAGTCTCTCGAGTAGCTGTGATTGCAGGCATATGCCACCACAGCTGGCTAATGATTATACTTTTAGTAGAGACAAGTTTTCACCATGTTGGCCAGGCTGGTCTCGAATATCTGATATCAGGTGATCCACCCATCTCGGCCTCCCAAAGTGCTGGGATCACAGGCGTGAGCCACTGGCCAGGTGAATTCTTATGTATCCTTTTCTCTTTCTTTCTTTTCATCCCCATAAGCACACAGACCTGCTCTGATGTTCTGAAAGCTTACAATCAAACAAACCAAAAAATCTTCAGCTGTTATCCTTTTTAAATCTATTCTTTATCTCGCTGAAGTTTTCTGCACATTTTTAAATCAATTTCTTCACCTTCCATTCTCTTTTTTATTTCGCTTTACCTCACCAACCCACGCTAATTACTTTGAGTCAAGGTCACAAAGCATGTAGTAGATAGGTATAAGCATGATGTTTCTGTTACTTATTTCCTATGCAGATCAGAGAGTCCAACTGAATGGCTGAACAATTTTTCTCTTAATAATCATTATGGAAGGTGAAGAAAAATTCTCAAAATATTTAAACAAATTCCAAGTTGAATTGCAGTCAGTTCAATGTGGACTATTTGAGTCTGATAATTGACCTTTTCTGCTGTGTTTCTAGAGGTTGAGATATATGGGTTGGAACTCAGGAAAGTGTTTAAAGCATCAGCAAGGACCTGTATTTTTCCAAGGGCAAAACACAGACCATTCATCCTATCAATAGAAAACGCTGTATTCAATTGTTTCAATCAGATATTCTTGACCATATTGACCTACTTTCTTCATAATTTGGCATTCATAGAATAAAGCCTTTGACAGGGAACAGTAATAGCAGGTTCCACCCATGTGAGAACTTCCCTTTCTAATGGGTTGCTGAGTGCAAGCTGTCTTGCTCTTTAGGGACATTCTTCTAACTTGAAAAATGCATTTAGTAATTCTTTCTGGTTCACCTGGTCAGGTTCATTTTTTTTTTAAATCTGAAGTTCAAGTAATTATATTTATACTGCCATGTACAGTACTAGAATATTTATATAGCAATATGGTTTTACATATCTGGCTAAAACAGTTTCCAGATATATAAATAGATTATGTTGTGGTGTTGACCTTAAACTCTGTATAATGTCATATATGTTAGATATAATTTTCAATTGTTTCAGAAAAAAATATTCTTAGAGAAAAAATATTTATTCCTTTTTCAAGTACATAAATACCAAAAAAAAGTCACTTTCCAACCCATATTCACAAAGCAGAACTTGATATGTACTGAATGCAATGTATTGCTAGAGAATTATGATAAATTACAAATTCAAATGGCTTACAAATAATGTAAACCATATTGACTTTGTTTTTCTAATGGTTTCATTTCAACCATTAAAATCATTTTCATAATCTTACAGTGAAAACCATTACCCTGAGAAAAATATACAAAATAAACAAAATCCCTCTATATTTGCCCCTGTGATAAAATGACAACCATGCATACAAATACTACATATTTGTTCACTTTATCTATTAACATAATGCTCAAATATGTTTGATATATGGTTTTGGGGATATTGCCATTATCATCTATCAACACTGCCAATGCTCATATATTTTCATAGCTTTACTACGGGTTCTGTCCTAATAGGGAAACGGCATTGATAATTTTGAAATATATTTGAAGACAAGAAGTGCGAAAATATTTGTATCATTCAGCATATATGCATACTGTATTGGTCCATTCTCACACTGCTATAAAGGTACTACCCAGACTTGGCAATTTATGAAGAAAAGAGGTTTAATTCACTCACCATTCTGAATGGTGAGGGAGGCCTCAGGAAACTTACAACCATGGTGGAAGGGGAAGCAGGCACATCTTACATGGCAGCAGGTGAGAGAGAATGAGCAAGAGCAGGGAAAACTGGCTTATAAACCATCATATCTTGTGAGAACTCACTCACTATCACAAGAACAGCATAGGGAAAACTGCCTCCATGATCCAGTCACCTCCCACCAGGTCTCTCCTTCAACACCTGGGAATTACAGTTCGAGATGAGATTTGGGTGGGGACACAAAGCCTAATCATATCACATACATAGGTATGTGTGTTTTTTATATTTGTTTTTATAAATATGTAAACATACTTAATGATATACCATCTACATATCTAGCAAAGGTTTGATTGTTTCCCTAACATGATAGAAAAGGAAGGTGTAAACTAGGGACATTAAAAGTAACTTTTAGACAGAAACAATGCCAACAAATAACTAAAATATGAGAGAAATATCATTTAAAAAGATAGCACTCTGAAAAACTGGGAAAATGGGTAGGTGTCACTTTATATAGAAGTAAAGGAATCCTTCCTTGAGAAGCAGGTGAGGTTTCTGGGACTAATAATATTTATTTATTTTGCTTTACCTTCCAAATCAGGAATCAAATCAATAAAATAATTTAAGAACTATAAACAAGCAACCCTAAACTGGAACAATTTCGGAAACCTACTTAAGACTTTGATTGAAAAATCATCATTTCTGATGTCTGCCGTTTACTCACAACTCAGGTTTTTGTTTTTGTTTTTTTTCAGGGAATTAGCAGTTAGGTTTGAGGTCTTTCCTTAGCCTCCTTTATATCTTATTTGTATTTTGTTTAGAAAGAATAAAAGGAAGGAAAACAATAAGTTTCTCATACATAGGCTATAAGCTCCATTTGTGTTCTCTACTCATTGCTAACTAATCTTGAGGTGAGACCATGTTTTTCTGGAAATCATAAAAAGCAGCTAACTAGAGTTTTAAATTTTTAATATCGATATCATTCTGCCCATATGTTAATACTTACATTAACATATGGGCAATAAACATACATGTGCATTTGTCTTTATAACGGAATGATTTATAATCCTTTAGGTATAGGCTCAGTAATGGAATTGCTGGGTCAAATGGCATTTCTATTTCTAGATCATTGAGGAAATGCCACACTGTCTTCCACAATGGTTGAACTAATTTACATTCCCACCAACAGTGTAAAAGCGTTCCTATTTCTCCACATCCTCTCCAGCAACTGTTGTCTCCAGATTTTTTAATGATCGCCATTCTAACAGGCGTGAGATAGCATCTCAATTTGCATTTCTCTAATGACCAGTGATTTTCTTTTTTGAGACAGAGTTTCCCTCTGTTGTCCAAGTTGGAGTGCAGTGGCCCTGTCTCAGCTACTGCAACCTCTGCCTCCTGGGTTCAAGAGATTCTTGTGCCTCAGCCTCGAGAGTAGCTGAGATTACAGGTGTGCCTCACGCCTAGCTAATTTTTGTATTTTTAATAGAGATGAAGTTTCACCATGTTGGTTAGGCTGGTCTTAAACTCCTGACCTCAGGTAATCCATCCACTTCAGCCGCCCAAATGTGCTGGAATTACAGATGCGAGCCACTATACCTGGCCAAAAACTTTCTTAATAAGATGAGATGAATCTGTATGTCTGAATGAATGAATCTATACCCCTGAATAAGAGGGGTCAGAATAGAATTTTCATTTCGTTAAGTTGAAGATGTCAAGATCACCCAGATTTCATGACTCTTTATTACGTTGAGCTTCTTCAACACAATTGTAGTAAAGCAAACCACCAATTTTTGTCTCTACTAGGCAACTGATGCTGAAATTGGACATTTTCCTCGTGCATATGTGGTTTTCTGTTCAACTTTCAAGAGCCTTCATAGGATCAGCAGCAACACAACCACTGCGTATTTACTATGGAAAGAATTTCACTTAAGCTTAGAAAATTAAAAAAAAAAAAAAAAAAAAAAAAAAAAAAAAAAAAAAAAAAAAAAAAAAAAAAAAAAAAAAAAAAAAAAAAAAAAAAAGATTGTTTAAAAAGAATGCAATTAGAAATAATTACATAACGTAAATTTCATTAGTAGTAAACATCATATATTTTACTTCTAACTACATAAATTCAAGTATATCCAACAACTGATTATTAAAGGAAAATCTGTCAGATTGATACTGTCATATATTGTGTTCACTGGATTCTCCAGTACCCCTAATAAAGAAGGTTTTAAATTTAGCATTCTGATAAAAGGAGGGTCTTAGGTTGCATTTACAAATAAACATTCTATTCTTGTTTAGATTGCATGTTAATTTTGTATGGCTGATAGAAATGGCAATTTTTTGTAGGTTTTGGAAATAGCAATTGTGTGTGTGTGTGTGTGTGTGTGTGTGTGTTCAATGAAGGCAGGTGGTAAGCATTGTTGTAAATTCTAAAAGCTATCCTCTGACCACAAATTGTTACAATTTAACCATCTGGAGTAAAACAAAGAATTTGAATACTCTGTGCACATTTTGTTTCCCTAATTTGTGATTGGATTATTGTTCAAACATCTTATTCTACTATTCTAATAATGGAAAGAGAAAAAGGTCGAATGTCTGAATGTGTGAATCTTGTGTTTTATGATGCAGAGAAGCAGTGGAGTTAGGAGATTCAGGAGGTTGGACTATGTTAATGAGAATTTTTATGAAAAAGACTGAATTATTGGCTGGCAGCATCTGACAAATGACTGAGGGTAAAATCTTAATACGTTCATGCTCTTTGAGACTCCATGAATCTTAATTTAGAGAATTAAGGAATTGATGGTTAATTTTATGGGCCAATTTTACTGGGCCATGAGGTGCCCAGACTTTTGGTGAAATTTTATTCTGAATATGTCTTTGAGGGTGTTTCTGAATGAAATTAGCATTTGAATCAGAAGACTGTGTAAAGGAGATGAGATGGCCTCTTCCTTATGTGGACAGGCCTCATCTATTCAATTGTAGACCTTTAAAAAAGGAAAAGGCTGAATAAGAGGGGCTCCCCAGCCTGACTACTTGAGATAGGACACGTCTTCTGCCCTCAGACTGGAACTTACATCATCAGCTTTCCTGGTTTTCCAGCCTTTGAACCCAGACTGGGACCACATTATCAGCTCTCCTGGGCCTACAGCTTGTCAATTACATGATTTGGGATGTCTCAGATTCTATAACCACATGAGCCAATTTCTTATAGTCTCTCTCATCCCCCGCTCTGCCTGTCTGTCTCTTTCTCTGTGTGTGTGTGTGTGTGTGTAAATAGAATATCAATAATAAATAATGTAATATAAATAATATCTTAAAATATTATAATAGAACATATAGAGCATATATATTTGTTTTATTAATTTTCTTTCTTTGGAGAACTTTGATTCGTATAAATTTTGATATCAAGAACAGTTCTAGAGGAACAGAATGTCAAGGATGAGGTTTTTGAATTGGTTCTGGAGTTTTGAAATTTACTCTCTAATCTTACTCTACTTAAATAAGCTAATTACTTTTATTTCTACTACTAAAACAAGCACTGATATTACACTGATGTTGTAATATGGTTAATAGAGATATGCAAATTATCAATATTTGATACTCCCAACCAACCTCTTATAAAAAAGCAACGAGCTATGTGATTGTGTATATAATATTCTTGTGCATTTTTGGCAAATTAATAAATATACTAAAACTGGCTGGTTGCTTTTAATGTCACTGATCAAAGTGCAGAAGAAAAATGATGAGCTCAGGGATCTGAATTCCCAGTTTAAACTTCACATAAATGATTCGTAAACATCTATGTGTGCTTTGAAGGAGAAGAGCCTTATCTGCTATAGCCACCAGGCTGGTTGTTGAAAATCAAACAAGGAATCTCATCCTAGGACTGACTGAGTTACAATATAAGTTGAACTTCTGGACTTAATGAGTTTCTACTGTTAAAGTGAGGATGTTGATTGGGAAGGAATGGGATCCTGAAAGTGGGAAAACAGATGTGTGTGAAGACTCTGATGAAGCTGGAGACCTTGAACCCCTAAATTCTGATGAGACTTTTTTGTTTGTGGTAGAGACCTCCCTATTCCCAATTTGAGTGACTTCTATAGCCCCAGAGGAACAGATTCTCCACTCCCAATGACAGAAGTCTTTCCATCCCTATCTGAGGAATTAACCGTGCCTGAAGACACTGTTGTAATTATTTCCATTGAGATAGTTGCCATGAAAGACAATGCTGAGTCTTCTCAGTATCCAGTCCCACTACCTTTCTTTGCTTCCATACACCTATCTAGATTCAAATCTAATTAGGCCTGCAAAGGTGAGGCACAAAGTGGGCTCCATAAGGAATTTTGCTACACTCTGAAAGAACTGCTTTGTTTTCTAATTTATACAAACAGAAATCCAGGGAATGCTTGTGCCAATTAATATTAAGGGTGTGGGCAATGGTGGAAGGAACATAAAACTGAATCAGATAAGTGTATTAATTTGGGCCCATTAAGCAGAGATTCTCAATTTAATGTTGCATCACAGGCAGTCAGAAAGTGCTCCAACAGTTGGGTTGTTTGGTTGGCTGAACTATGGACCAACAAGGAAGTCTATAGTGAGCATATTGTAAATGTCAGCCCTGCCTTGATATAATGTAGAGGAAAGGATCCAAGGCTTAGGGATGTTGAAAAGTCAGAGTGGATTTTTCATTTAATACGTATTTACTCATACTGGAAGCCCCGAAAAGATATATCTTTCATCAACACTGTGAGAAATGACTTTACACAGGGATGTCCGGCATCCTAAAGAGCTCAATGATGGCCCTTTTTATAGGCCAGATCTTACAGCTGCACCTGCATTTACTGAATTCATAAACTTGAGTTCAATGGGAATAATTGGATCTTGGGATTGCATGGGTCAATTTCTGACACTCAACCACCAAAAGCAAGGTGGCTCTGATGACCCTAATGAGCAAAAGAGTCAAAGCAACACTCAGAATACTCTGACTTGTGCAGACTTACGGTATTGACTCCTTGATTATAGTGTTTCTAGAAATAAAATATATAAGAAGCCTACTTGATAACTACCAGGCCTATATAAGCAGAATACCTGTAAGTCAATTGAACAGTAGTCTAACCTTAATAAAAACAACAACAACAAAAAGCAAAACAGCAGAATCATGACCCTTCAATAAATTCCTAGACTTGAAATAGTTTATAGACCTCAGAACTGTTTGAATGAAGAGGTGGCCGGTTCCCCTTGAGGAAGGACCCAAGTAAACTGCCGTAAAGGTGTACTGCTAATCTTTCTTTCAGCTTTATCCAAAGGGACCTATGGTCTTAAACAGGCATTTATGTCCATTGTCTGTTGCTTGTAACAGAATACTTAAAACTGGTTAATTTATAAAGGAAATAAACTTATTTTAAAAATTATATAGGCTGAGAAGTCTAAAGTCAATGGACCCTTAGGAGTCAGAGTTCCCTTAAAGGGACAGAACTAATAGGATAGATACCAATATATATAAAGGGGAGTTTATAGGTATTAATCTATTTGATCACAAGGTCCTACGATAGGCTGTCAGCAAGCTGAGGAGCAAGGAGAGCCAGTCCAAGTCCCAAAACTGAAAAACTTGGAGTCCGATGTTTGAAGGCGGGAAGCATCCAGCATGAGAGAAAGATGTAGGCTTGGAGGCTAGGCTCATCTCTCCTTTTCTAGTTTTTCTGCCTGCTTTATGTTCACTGGCAGCTGATTAGATTGTGCCCCAAGATTGAGGGTGGATCTGCCTTCCCAAGCCCACTGATTCAAATGTTAATCTCTTTTGGCAACACCCTCACAGACACTCTCAGGATTAATACTTTGTTTCCTTCAATCCAATCAAGTTGACTCAGTATTAACCATCACAAGGCCATATCTGGTGAGGATCTTATTGCTAGCGGAGACCCTCAGCAGAGTCCTAAGGTGTCACAGGGCATCATGTGGTGAGGGGGCTGAGTGTGTTAGTTCAGTTTTCTCTCTCTTTTAATGAAACCACTAGTTTCACTTCCAGGATAACCCACTAATCTATTAACCTAATAGTTCATTAATCTATGGGCGTATCCATTCATTCATTAAGGCAAAGCCCTCATGACCCAATCCCTTTTTTATTTTTATTTTTATTTTTATTTTGAGATGGAGTCTTGTTCTTGTTGCCTAAATTGAAGTGCAATGGCATGATCTTGGCTCACTGCAAACTCTGCCTCCCAGGTTCAAGCAATTTTCCTGGCTCAGCTTCCTGAGTAGCTGGGAATACAGGTGCCTGCCACCACGCACAGCTAATTTTGTATTTTTAGTAGAGACAGGGTATCTCCATGTCAGTCATGCTGTTCTCAAACTCCCAACCTCAGGTGATCCGCCCACCTCAGCCTCCCAAAGTGGTGGTATTATAGGTGTGAGCCACCGTGCCCAGCCAACCCAATCACTTTTTAAAAGTTCCAACTCTCAGCATCACATTAGGCATTACATTTCAATGAGCTTTAGGAAGGATGAATGTGGAGTGAGGGCAACTATAGTGGGAAAGACAAAATGGAAGTCACTAGAATTGCCTGTATTAAAAAATATATATTAAACAAAAACAATACCACGTTCCTGGAGAGATTACAGAGATTAGTGTCATCATCAAAGACTTGAAAGATGCAGGGATGGTGATTCCTTCCATAATTTCAGTCAACTAATATATTTGGCTTGCACAGAAGATAGGTCAATCTTGGAGAATGGTAGTAAATCATTGTAAGTTTAACCCATTTCTGGTGACTTTACTTGTAACTGGTGTATTAGATATAGTTTTATTGCTTCAACAAATTAAAACATTCGCTGGTACCTGATACATAGCTGGCAAGTATTATCTTTTTCTATCTCTGTGCATAAGCAACACCAGAAGTAGTTTGCTTTCAGCTGTCAGAGCCAGCAATACATTTTTACTTCCTTGCCTCAGGAATATTTCAACTTTCCTGTTCTGTGTCATCACTCAGTTTGCAAGGACCCTGATCACCTTACTTTCCACAGATATTATACTGGCACATTGTATTAATGACATTATGCTGATTTGTGTTAGTGAGCAAGAAATGGCAATGATTAAAACTTAGTGGTAAGACATTAACATATCAGAGGGTGGGAAATAAATCTGAAAACAATTCAGGGGCCTTCTACCTCACTGACATATCTAAGGGTTCATTGGTATAGGGAATGTTAAGATATCCCTTCCATGGTGAAGAATAAGTTACTGTATCTGGCCCATTCCACAATCACAAATGAGTCAATGCCAAGTGGACCTATTTGGATTTTGGAGCCAATATTTGGGTACTTTACTTCAGCTCATTTACTGAGTGACTCGAAAGGTACAGTTTTGAGTGAGGTTTAGAGCATTATAAAGCTTTACAACAGTTCCAGGCTGCTGTGCAAGCTGCCCTGCCACTTGGGCCATGTGATCCTATATATCCAATGCTGCTTGAAGTTCCAGTCACAGATATAGATGCTACTTGGAGCAAAGCCTTGCCATTCTCTGCAGAAAACTACTCTTTTCAGAAACAGCTTTTTGCCGGCTACTAAGGTTTAGTAAGAAGTAAACGCTCAATGATGGGTAACCAAGTTACTGTGAGATCTAAGTTCCCCATAGCAAACTAGGTTTATAGGGGTTTGATGGGAGCAAGGAAACCGACAGGTGGTTAGTGCAACAGCCTGGGCTTGGGGCTTGGACCATTAGGGGATAATCCATGTAGGTAATGTGCACAGCATCAGAATCTGGATGTGTCTTTGATAGGAGAAGCAGGGTTTTCTAATTAATTGCATTTGCGCTGTGACAAAAAACATCTGGACTTAAAACAACTAGAAGAGATGGAGTTGTCATTAACTGAGAAGTCTATGGGTGACACAGGCTTCGAGGGCAAGGTAAGTACAATGTTAGAACTGTAATATTTGAATTGTGGGCAGGGCGCGGTGGCTCACACCTGTAAGCCAGCACTTTGGGAGGCCAAGGCTGGCAAATCTCGAGGTCAGGAGATCAAGACCATCCTGGCCAACATGGTGAAACTCCATTTTACTAAAAGTACAAAAATTAGCTGGGCGTGGTGGCACATGCCTGTAATCTCAGCTATTCGGGAAGCCGAGGCAGGAGAATTGCTTGAACCAGGGAGTCGGAGGTTTCAGTGAGCTGAGATTGATCTACTGCACTCCAGCCTGGCAACAAAGTGAGACTACATCTAAAAAAAAAAAAAAAAAAAAAATTTAATTCTATCTTGTCTCAACTTCTTAGCCAAAAGCTTTGGTCTTTAACTTAGACTGAAGAAATGGAAGCACTTTGTGAAAAAGAAATATATTTTTTCTTAATGTGAGGTCTTCATGGAAGCAAAATTTTCAGGCTTTACTTAAAGCACTCCTTTTTTTTTTTTTGTCTTAATAGATATTCCTAAACTAATTTCTTATAAACAAAAAGTACTCTTAATTACTTACTGTAACAAAAAAGTATAAACAGTTATGAAGTAAAGGAAAACTAAAAATTTGAAAAGATGTTAGATGTCATCTTGGAATAAAACTTTAATATGTGATATTGGTAAGTTGTGAATTATGAATATACTAGTTCTGATGTAAGCGAAATGCTGGTTTGAAATCTGGCCTCTCCTAAGCAAAAGTTGCTCAGATTGACTAAATATTTGACATAATCTATCTGCAGTACAATTTAAACTAGTTGTTGATGAATCAAATAAAGGTAAATACTTTTCCATGTTTTCACATATACATTGTAAGGAATTACTGTGATCAACCTATAACTTTCTATATTTATTTGAATCATGGACGTCATTCCAACTGTTTAAACATTTAAGCTATTGTGAATGCCCTAAGACACTGTGACACCATAGGAAATACTTTTCAAATTTTTAGAACAATAAACAGTGTCAATTATTTTTGTTATTGCTTTTGTTATTTTCAATTGAAATCCTCAAATTTTTTGTTTGATTCTTTTATATACAGAGATATAATGTTTTAACTTTTGATGGAGGTCAAATTTTTAAATTACTCACTATTGTAAAATTAAACTAGAAGGTAGAAGAAAATAATCATGTGTATAATAATACTGTATTTTCTATTTTTTCTGTAAAAATTATATTTATATGTTCATGTATCATATAGAACATGGTTAAAGATAACAATTACAAAAATTTAAATATATACATTTAAAATAATTTTTAGATATTTTCTTTATGTAACAAATGACCTAGATTCTAGAAGCCCAGTCAAATGTTTTCATAAAAAAAATAAGCTCTTTTATATAAAAAATATATTTAGTTTATTTACATTCTTCTTTAATTTATTTTTGGTGTTTTAGAGAATAAGGAACAAAGAATTCTTGATGCCATAAATGTATCACATGTCAAGATGTTTTAAGAACCTTTTGGGATTTAGGGAGAAAGAATATTTTGTTAATCACAAAATGACTGAAGAGATAGTCTTTTTTTAGTGTGTTTGTGTGTGTGTGTGTGTGTGTGTGTGTGTGTGTGTGTGTGTGTGTGTGTGTTTAAGGTTTTTTTAAAAAAGAATTCTGGCTATAAATGTAAAATTGATTGTTTCCCTCTTTGGCTCAAATCTCCTCAAGTTTATTGTATTTTTGTATATGAATGGATTTATAACATTAGTTAAACTCAAAATATATCCTTCCTCTGGATTTTTTTTTTCTGGGTATTTATTTATTTATCTCAAAGGTGGTTTTAGTTATTCTTTGCAATATAAGATGCACAATTTACCAACTGCATGTTACTAATTAATAAAACAAAAAACAGGCCAAGTCATTCTGGAACACTGTGTTTGTTCTATATTGGTTATGTTAAAAATACATAAAAGTTAGTCATGGTGGCTCATTCATGTAGTCCCAGCTACTGAGGAGGCTGAGCCTAGAAAGATCACTTGAGTTCAACAGTTTAAGACCACAGTGAGCCATGATCATGCCACTGCATTTCAGACTGGGCAAAGTGAGACCCCCATCTCTATATAAAATAAATAAATAAAAATGACAAGTGAGAGATAATGCACTACATTTTTAAAGCAATGGTGTCTTTAAGGTAGCAGATGTTTAATCTTCAGAGTATGATTACAAAGCTACATTTTTTTTTGTAGTTTTCTAAATCAAATCAGATCTGTCTTTTTTTAAAAATTTATTTATTATACTTTAAGTTCCGGGGTACATGTGCAGATCGTGGAGGATTGTTACATAGTTATACATGTACCATGGCAGTAGTTTGCTGTATCCATTGCCTCGTCATCTACATTAGGTATTTAAGAAGTGAAACTAGCTTAATTATTATAAACTTTGGAAAATTGCTTCTTTAGCACCTTAAGCTTAAAAATCAATTCTGCTTTATTATTATCATGAATGCTTATGATTTTGAGGTATTACATTCTGCCAAACATCACCACTATGTCTTATTTCAATTCTATATAATTAGAAAAGGGAAATGGGATTTCTTTTTTTTTAATGGAATGCTTTATGTAAAAGGTAATAAGGGCTAAATTTTTGTATCTACTTTGAAATTTTAATGTGCTAAATATGGGCATATTTTTATTTTAAAAAACTATATTACATCAAAGAGCCCTGAGATATCTTCAGGCCATGTACATAAATAAAAGTGTAAAGATGCTAAATAGTAGGAGAAAAAAGATAAAAAATAAACATCTGTTAGACTGGTGACATATGTGGCTCCTATTTATTAATTTTTTATGAAATCTGTTTA
This sequence comes from Cebus imitator, assembly GCF_001604975.1. Taxonomy (NCBI): domain Eukaryota; kingdom Metazoa; phylum Chordata; class Mammalia; order Primates; family Cebidae; genus Cebus; species Cebus imitator. The sequence goes on from NW_016107345.1 coordinate 6,116,137, forward strand.
TCATATTTGGTATTGTGAAAATAGTTAGAATATTTGTCAGAAGACAAGTTTCTGCCCCTGATCAGCCCTAGTGAGGTTTAATTAATAACAAATAGTGCCTGTGGTATACAGGAATGAACTTAGATTTTGGAGCCATTTTTTGAAGATTTTAAAATCAGTTCTACCAATGTTTGTCTAATATTTGCCAAGTAACAAGCTTTTTAAAATTTCAGTATGGAGATAAAGATGTACATTTAATATTTTGTAATTTTTAGGAATCTTTTATTTGAAAGAGACAAAATAATTCAAACTACATTTAATTTTTAGAAAAGACAAAATAGGAAGGAAGGAAGGAAGGAAGGAAGGAAGGAAGGAAGAAAAGAAGGAAGGAAGGAAAGTAGGAAAGAAAAACAGTTTAATGGCTTATGAAACTGATAGTATTTATGCAGACTTGCCTTCAAATGTACTTTGATCCAATAGATTCAAATGATATTAATTCAGGATCTGTTTAATCTACACTTCTTGACTTTTTAAATTGTATTGTTAAACTACCTTGCCTCATGATAGCACCAAGTTTCACATAGTTTTGATAGTAAGTTATGAGGGATAGAGTAATCTTCACCCTTTTTAGAGTCACAGTATTAATAATCATACATCTTTTAATCTAATTAATTTTGATCATCTCTCTGAAAAAAAAAAAAAATCCTCATGTCCAGAAAATGTTCAAGCGACTAAATTAAACTGACTTTAGACTTATTATGACAGTGGAAGCTAAGATCAATCCCATGCAAACCACATGGTCAATAATAGTAGAGGATGGTTTCTCAGAGAATATTCTGTGTCGTCACCTGATGGAAAAGAAGTGAATGTGGGAGAGTCAATGGGAGAGTCAACACTAGACAGCTCTTCCAGGATTTCTTATAAAAATGAAGTGTCTTAACAAGTGTGAGATACCTAAACAAAATTACATATTCAAAAATTGTAGAGCTATATACCTAGTTAGAGTATATCAGTGGCTCTCTATAATATCTTGATAATACAGTGATATGTCACAATATATCTAATATAGATACCAACATTTAAAAATAAACTGACTAGCTCATATTTATGATTTCATTAAAAAGTCTATTCCTATTCAACGAGTTTATTCTTACACTACTAAAATTCAGGTGTTTTTGTGTTTTGTTTTGTTTGTATGATAAAGACATGAAGTTAAAGCCCTGCTTAACTTACTCCAGTCATGAACACATTATGCTATTCTATTGATTGGTGTCAAGATTATAAATTAATTTTATAATTAATTTTTTTGTTGTTGTTCAGTTTGAATTTTTAGTGTTTAACCAACTCAGAGTATAATTGTGAGAGCAGGTCATAGGCTATTGGCATTATTCCTGTGGATCTTGGTAGAGCAAAGGGGACAACATTCTGGACATTGTGAAAGTTATCAGAATTAAAATGAATTCACTTGTAATGAAAACCCAGACAGATTGAGTCAGGGAAGGTCATTAAGAAAAATTCTCATGCGCAAATGCCTGATAAGAAATATTACAAAAATATTACAAAATGACAACCCTGCACAAAAACCATTGCAGTCTGGCACAGAAAAAATACTTCTGCAAGAACATCTAGCCAGCAACAGCCTGCTCAGCTTTGGACTGGTGCCACCTTTGTTATTGATCGTTTAGTTAAAGATAATTATCTGAAAACAATGATGTAATCCTCTTCATTTTCTATTTAAAACCTTTGTTTTCCTCTCTCTCCCTGAATATTCACATAGTTTACTATGACATGCGCATTCCCATTGCAATGTCTGTTTTCCAATAAACATCATTTTCTCTTTTAAAGAGTCACTGACTCTTTGTTATTTAGGTTGGCAACATGAAACTGCCATTTCTTTCTGGCTCTAAAATGATGGTTTTCTGTGAAAGTTGATTCACTAATACAGTTCTTTTATGTTTTGCTTTATTAATCTACATGTATTCCACTTCTGACTGATAACTTATTTACCCTTAAAAAGTGTCAACCAAGAGAAATATATATTTTTCCATATCATACCTCTGTGAAAATGACAGAACAACCAAAAATGATCATAAACATTTGTTTAAAGGAAAAGGTTTTTGATAACTTTATGAGTAAATTAGACAAGCTTCTAGAGCCCTTTAAGTTATAATTAGTATTTAGAAATATGTTTTTCACCAAATGCAGTACATTCATTAAAATGCTTAGTAATATCTTTGCAAGTCTAAGAGCTTCAGTACCTGCCAGCAAATAGTAATTGGTCACTGAAGCAATCCCACAACTCCTGTTATGATCCCTTCAGTTTCCTACTGATTATCATCATGATTTAATCGCTCACATAAAGCTAAGTGCTTTGAAATAATTGTCTCAGAATCTTCCAAATAGTTTTATTAAACAATCAATTGTAACTTAGCAATTTTATGGAATGTTGGAAATGCTTTCACATGGAAATCAATTTTAGTAGTGTTTTTTAAAAAAGGAAAGTCTTGTTTTTGGCTACCACTGCAGAAATAAAAGTATTGAAGCTAAGTTCTATTTGTTGTAGGGACTTGCAAGATCCATTGTGTTTACATGAATGTGGATATGTAAATATGCAAGTAATTTGAAGTACTGGTACAATACACAATGATGAGCTCATAAACTGAGGTTCATTTGCCTACGAGGAGATAATACATGAAAAATCAATAGAAGAAAAGATTTATCAGGTGGATTTCTTAATATGGTAAAATGAGTAGGGAGTAGGGATGATTGATTTTTCTTTTATGTCTCCCTTCTTGCGCTACATATTTCTTAAACACTCACAGGGCATTAGAAATAGAATGTATTTTAAATGACGTGTATTTGGCGTTCATGCTTTCAGCTACTGATTTTCAATATTTAACACAAATGGAAATTGAAATATTTCCATTTCAATATGGAAATATTCTTCCTAGAAAAATGGAAAAAGAAGCAAAATCCATGAAGAGTATGTACGACACTTCCATTCTTCATTTCATTTTTGTATGATGTATTAGCCCATTTTCATGCTGCTGACAAAGACATACACAATACTGGGAAGAAAAAGAGGTTTAATTGGAATTACCATTCCACATGGCTGGGGAGGCCTCACAATCATAGCAGGAGGTGAAAGGCACTTCTTACTTGGCAACAGCAAGAGAAACTGAGGAAGAAGCAAAAATGGAAATCCCTGATAAACCCATCAGATCTCATGAGACTTACTTACTATAATGAGAATAGCACAAGAAATCTCTGCCCTCGTGACTCAATTACCTCCCCCCGGGTCCCTCCCACAACATGTGGGAACTCTGGGAGGTATAATTCAAGTTGAGATTTGGATTGGGACACAGCCAAACCATATCATTCTGCCCCTGGCCCCTCAAAAACTCATGTCCTTAACATTTCAAAACTAATCATGCCTCCCCAACAGTCCCATCAAGTCTTCACTCATTTCAGCATTAACCCAAAAGTTCACAATCCAAAGTCTCATCTGAGACAAGTCCTTTCTGCCTATAAGCCTGTAAAATCAAAAGGAAGCTAGTTACTTTCTAGGTACAATGTGGGTACAGACATTGGGTAAATACAGCCATGCAAAATGGGAAAAAAAATGGCTAAAACAAAGGGGTTATAGGGCCCGTGCAAGTCCAGAATCCAGTGGGACAGTCAAATTTTAAAGCTCCAAAATGATCCCGTTTGACTCCAGGTCTCACATTCAGGGCACACAGATGCAAGAGGCTCCCATGGTCTTGGGCAACTCCGCCCCAGTTGGCTTTGCAGGGTACAGTCTCTCTCCTGGCTGCTTTCATGAGCTGGCATTGAGAGTCTGTGGTTTTCCAGGCACACTGTGCACGCTGTTGGTGGATCTACTATTCTGTGGTCTGGAGGATGGTCGCCCTTTTCTCATAGCTCCACCAGGCAGTGCCCCAGTAGAGAATCTGTGTGGAGGCTCCAACCCCACATTTCCCTTCCATACTGCCCTAGAAGAGGTTCTCCATGAGGGCCCTACCCCTGCAGCAAACTTTTGCCAGGGCATCCAGGTCTTTCCATACATCCTCTAAAATCTAGGCAGACATTTCTAAACATCAGTTCTTGACTTCTGTGCACCCAAAAGCTCAACACAACATGAAAGCTGCCAAGGCCTGGGACTTCCACCCTCTGAAGCCATAGCCCAGATGTAGGTGAGATCCTTTTAGCCATGGCTGGAGTGACTGGGATGCAGGGCACCAAGTCCCTAGGCTTCACACAGCACAGGGACCCTTGGCCCAACCCACAAAACCACTTTCTCCTCTTGGGCCTTCAGGTCAGTGATGGGAGAGGCTGCTGTGAATTTCTGTGACATGGCCTGGAGACATTTTCCCATGGTCTTGGTGATTAACATCAGGCTCCCTGTTACAAATGCTGATTTCTGCAGCCTGCTTGAATTTCCACCAGAAAATGGATCAGAATCACTTGGAGGGCTTGCTAAAACATAGATTGCTGGGCTCTGCCTCTAGAATTTCTGATTCAGTAGGTCTGGCTAAGACTTCAGAATTTTAATTTCTAATAAGTTACCAGATGGTGCTGATGCTGTTAGTCCTAGAGGTGATTTTATTTTGTGTCATATAGAAACCCTCCCTTCTACTTTAGTTAAGAAAAGACAGGACTGAAGAATGCACAGTAAACTAGAGACATACCTATTAAGAATAATTATTAGTTCTAAAATGTGTTTCAAATATCTTAAAAAAACAATAGCTGTGGCTCATCTTATATTTGTTTAAGTCCCTTGAACATTATATGCTGTTACTAAGTACACAAAATATAATTGATGTTTCCATTAGGTATTTTGTTTATCAGCCTGGATTTGGTTTTATTGCTACAGATATGCAATTCAAGGATCAATTATACATTTAACTATGACTGTACTAATGCCAGTTGAATGCTTCTTAGGAGTTTGTTTGAATAACATTTAGCAAATAAAAACCAGAATACTCTTCGGAAAAAATGTCAAATTTAATTGAATACTACTTATTGGATCAACTGTCAGTCCTACTAAGTCAGGAGCTGGGTAATTAAGACCATTGTTTTTGTTAACTTTGAGGATACTTCACAACCTTGTTCAACTGAGACTTCCATGCAATCTGGACTTGTCAGGAAGCTATGCAGAAAAGAAATGGACTTGGAAGAATCTATTGTTTATTCAGAGATACTCAATGAATTATTAAAGCTCAAGTTGAAATTAGAAATTTGACTTTCTATTTGACTTTCTTTCTTTATCTTTTTCTTTTCTTTGAGACAGAGTTTTACTCTTGTTGCCCAGGATGGAGTGCAATGGCATGATTTCAACTCAAGTGATTCTCCTGCCTCAATCTCCCAAATAGCTGATATTACAGGCACCCATCACCAAGTCTGAATAGTTTTTTCTAATTTTAGTAGAGACAGGGTTTCACCATGTTGGTCAGGCTGGTCTCAAACTCCTGACCTCAGGTGATCCACCCACCTTGGTCTCCCAAAGTGCTGGGACTACTGGTGTAAGCCACTATGCCGGCCAAAATTTGACTTTATTAAGAATGTGTAGGAAGTCAGTCAGAACTTTATCCAATAAAGAAACTTAAATAAAATTTTAGTAGATTATGTTATCTGCTAATTGTTATATGCTAAATATATTTGATATGTATGTATTAACATTCTCTCCCTAAAATTACCACTTTTTCTATTAAACATCAACTATTTATATCATTCTACATATATGACTTAAAAATAGAAACTATAAGACATTCTTTTTGCAAACATTCATAAGAACCAAACAGAAATAGCAACCCACTTAAATGATGACACTGGAGCATTTGTCTTAAGGTTTCATTTCACATTAAAATTGCTCCCTAATTACTAGGTGAAAGTTCTGGAGATGGTTTTTTTTGAAAATGTTACTCTTCTTTTGCCAGGTTAAAAAGAACCTTTAAGCAATCATCACTTCAGTAGTAGAGCTAGGAGCCTTAAAATAATAGCAAACATTTCTAAGAAAAGCCAAAAAGCTGCCTTCTAAGTAAACTTGTCATAAATCTTCAAAAAGGAAACAAAGCATCTTACCTTCAGAAATTATTTCAGGAGATAGGTTTTGCTTATATTGTGTGCTATAAAGCAAGTGTAGAAAACAAAGGAGGAAATTATAGACTTCTGGCTGTACCAGCCTTTAAAATAATGTTTAATTTCATCCATTGATGAAACGAGGAAATTGAATTTAAGTTGTCAGCAGCGTCATGCTCCCTCTGAAGTTTCTAGGGAGAAACTGTTCGTTGTTCCTTCAGCTTCTTGGTGGGTCTTGGCACTACATGGCATTCTCTGACTTGTAGACACATTACTACAATCTCTCTCTCGGTCTTTACATCACTTTCTCTGTGTCTGTCTTCTCTTCGCCAAGTGTCTTACAAAGATATTTATCACTAGATTTAGGGTTCATTCAAATAATTCCTCATGATCTTGGAAGATTTTTAATCACATCTGCAGAGACTTTTTTTTCTTCAAATAAAAGTTATGTTTACAGGATTCACAGGTTCTAGAAATTAGGAATGGATATCTATCTATCTATCTATCTATTTATCTATCTATCTATCTATTTATCTGTCCATCCATCCATCCGTCTACCATATCTATCATTATTTCTGTGTTGAGACACATGTCCTTCTGAAATTGTTATGAGGCAACAAGGAAATGAATGGCAACAAAATCTTACCTGAAATACTTGCACCTAGAATTGCTTTGGAATTCAAAATGTTTATTAAAAAATAAAGAACTTTGTTACGTAACACTGTCAGCATGGACTGGGGATCCACCCTGTAGTGTGACACATTAACTTACTATGGCAAAATCTTATGATCATTCCTAGGGATTAGCAGTTAAGGTTAGTTACATGCCAGTTAAGGTTAGTTACAATACAGTTCATGTCAAGTCAGCTTTCTCCACTAAAGGAGTTTCAAAAAAAACAAAAAGAAGACAAAACAAAGCAAACAAAAGCATAGTTTTCACAGGGTTTGGATTTCAGAAATGTGACTATGGGATTATGGGCTCATACTTAGACTAGGTCCAGATTAATGTCAGATTGATTCCACACGGACTCTCTAAATTTCCTATATCCATGTGTCTGAAGATGCATAAAATAATGAAGGTATATTTAAAAATAATGTGAGATGAAATATGCAAAAATCACTCTTGTGATGTAAGGGTATAAAGTCAATACTGCTGGCATAACACAAACAAACCCAAGTCTAAAAATTGTCTAATGTCTCATGAACAACAAAAGTTAATTTTCAATTGTATAAGGCCCAGACAGATGTCTCTTATTGGAAGCCTCACTCTTCTTCAAGCAGTGGTATTTCTGACTACCAGATTTTCTCCACCCTGTTCCTAGGCCATGTTCAACATACCAGATTCAAGGTCACTGTGCTACTTTGTATAAATTCAGGGGAAAGAAGAAAAAAAAATTAAAGATGGAAAATGTGCTTACCCTTTTTCATCACCTTAGGAAATAATAGATACTACTTTACCTCATATAGTCTTACAAAATCTAGTCATGTGACTACATCCTGATGCCAGGGAGGCTGAAACATGCAGACTGCTCAGTTCCTTGCCAATTCTTTAATTATGGTGGGGGAGCTTGAATTTTATTGAATAGTTTGCCGTATCTGTCACACTTACATTCTAGAACTGAGATGAATTTTGTAAAAATGCAACATCAATGATGCTTATTCATACACTGCCCTGCAAATGAGGACACTGTGGCTGATTGTAAAAGTAAAACATTCCAACACTCCCTGCAATTCTAGCATGTACAAGCTGCCTTAATCAAGGACAAAATATAAAATCACTCTCACACTTGCCATTCATCACTTCCTTTCTTTCTATATCTATTCAGGGATTCCAAGTCCCAAAATAAGACCCATACTACAAGATCAAAATTAGATGGAGATGGTGAGTGTTCCATTGCAGTATGTTGATTTTAAGAAAGAAAAAAAAATAAACAAATAAAAGGTTTATAACAGTTACAATATTTCTGAAATATTTACAAATTTAGACATTTTAAATCATGAAATAAGTTGACTTTTACGGATGGTGGGAATATATTCAAATTGAAAATATTAATAGGAACATAAACAGATGTCTTATATCTCTTCTGTAGACCACAGTTCCAGAAAGGGTAGTGGACTAATGTTTCAGATAATTTAATGAGGAACCCTAATCAGGCTTGTGTTCAGGAAAATGGAGAAAAAATACACAGAATCACACCACTGTAACACTAATCTTAATATATTACTTAACAACTCTTGTATACTGTATATATTTTCATAATTATAGTTATAATATTAAGATTTATATCAACTATTTTCTAAGATTATGTAAAACCAGTGAGCTACATATTTTATTATTTAAGCTGCATATTTAACATAAATTTAAATGTGAACTATTTGGTCTCTAAAAGAAAAATAAATTCATGTTTAAATTGTTCACGGAATTTAGAGGCTTAATTGGACTTTATGAAAGATCCAGACTAACTATCCATTCTAGAAAGAAATCTTTTTGAAATATCTTGGATCAATTGTTTTGAGCTTCTGTTTAACATGAACAGTAATTATGAAATCAGTGCCAATTTTACTTATTGATTTCTAGTAGTAATACTAAAAATAACCAATAATATGAGATTGGAAGTTTAAAAAATAAAAAAGATAGGCATAAATTTATAGGTCATGACCCTAAAAATATTATTTAAATTCTCTAAATATTCATTAATTTATATCTCTTAGTAAAGTTTTTCAGCCCATTTCTAAGTGGCCAAACTCACTGCATCTCATTTTATTTAATGTACACCCTAAATCATTTCATAAACTTTATTGATTAAGTTAAGATACAAGATATCACTTTTGGTTTGGAGCCATTCAGGAAAAGAGAGAGTTTATTAATGAAAGGAATTGGTTAAAGACATTTTGGAGGGTTAAAAAGGAAAAATAGAAAAATAACACAGTAACCGCAGAAAGCACAAACCAATGCTTGAGCTTTAGGATAAACATTAAACAAGTTTGGGTTTTTTAAACCTGGAAGCTGAGAGAGGAAGCATGGAGATCTCAGAAGGGGGTTGCTGTACTGGTATCTTTGAGGAGGTACATGGAGATGATGGTTCAGGGAATTGAAACAAACTGGAAACAAATCAATTGTCTTTGTTAAGGTGACTGCCTGTTGCAGGTGAGATGCTGACAGAGAAAATGACAAAACAGGAAAAAGTAACTTTTCCCCCCATGCCCTATAGTGTCAGAAGCGGACAAGATGCCAGTTAAAGAAAGATAAATATAGCTTGCTCATTATTAAGCTCAGTACGTAATATCTCAGGGACTATTGGTGGGAATACATAAAAAATAAAACTAAATGCCTGTGAAATTTGACTTCATTAGAAGGCTTTAAATCTTTAAAACAAGATAGATTTACATAATAAATCCAGCAAAATTTATACTTGATCATAACATGCTCCCTAAGTTCTATCAAAAATTAACTTAGTCTAAAGATGCTTATGCCTTATATAGTAAACAACCTACCAGATTATGCCAAAAAATTGTTTTTGGCTTACTTATAGAATTTTAAGTTCTAGAATTTTAACATTTGCCATTTTTTAAAAAACAATAACATTCATCTGTCATTATCACTTTCCAATTACCACATTGTCTTCCCAGTCACTCTTTCTTGATTCCAAATCAGTATTTACTTAGTTTTGACTCCAAGAATTTCTGTTTTTCACCTTTGCAAAGTTATGATGAATGATTTTATTCTTCCCTCTAGATATATTTTATTCAACTTAATCCATCAGACGCAACTATAACTTTGTGGTTTTCTTAAATACATCTTCTTTCAAAGTATCTGAGCATATCCTTTATATTGTGTTTACTAGTTTGAACATCTGTTTGAAGATTTCTCCCCCAAGCCAGAACTAATCTCTCCTGCCTCTGAAATCCCATAAAATTTTATCTGTAACTCTATAATCATGTAAAGTTTCCAATCAAACCTAAAGTTATCTATGTTTATATGTTTTTCTCTTGGATCCTACTTTTAAATTAGAACAGGGTCTTTTTGCAACACTATCATGTGCCAAATATTTTATTAGTTACTAAGAATGCAGGTTTAAATAAAACCAAAACTCGCTCTCAAGAAATTCAAGCTAGCCAGAAGTGATAAACAGTGTGTAATGAGTAGAAAACCAGTAATATTTACAAGATACAGAGAAAGGAAGAAAATGATGACGAATTTTTCTGGTTGTGAATTGAAAAAGCTTTCAAGATTTGTATTGAGTTGACACTTCAATTGATATAAAGACGGGTGGGGTTGGAGAGTCAAAGGATGACATTTCATGTAGAAAACACAGTATAGGTGAAAGTATGATGATGTGAAACATCAAAACACATTAAAGTAATTGCAAGGAGTTCAGGGTAATTTGAGATGTGAAGGACCATTTACTAGACAAGACCTAGGCTGTGTCCGAATCATGAAAGTGCTTGAATGATATGCAAAGGAATTTGTGCTCCATTTAGTAGAACGTTCAAAACGAATAAAATAGTCTAATGACAGGACTCTTGCAGTCACAGTTTGACTTAAGAGAGATCCTTTTGGATCTGGTAGATTGAAAACAGAAAGACTTTAGAATATAAGTTGCAGGCACGTAATTTAATGAAATACTCATTTAGAACATTGGATTTTAAGAAAGTGTTGCAGAGAAACCCTTAAGTGCTTTGGAGTTAAATCCAGCAATGGAAACATTCACTATCTATTGGCAGAAATCTCAAAGCTGCCTACGGGATAGTGTCAATAGTATAATAAAGGAAGCAATGACACCCTGACTGATCTGTTTTTTATAGTAGACATGAGTGCTATTGTTGATCCAAATTCCAATGTCTCATACTATTTCTCCAGTATTTTTTTTTTGCTTTGCAAATTAAGCAATCCACTTTCAGTAGATTTCTTTTATCTTTAACTTAGTCAGAATTATTTTCTATAAAAGCCCAATTGGCTTTGTAAAAATTTGAAGTTGAACCACAAATTTTGTCACAAAATCTGAGAGTATATCTTTAAATATATATATAAAGATGAGATTAGTTTTAAAATATCATCACTCTAAAACTTTAAAATTAATGCAATATCCAAGATAATTTAGAAATACTTTCTTGAAAGTCATAGTGGGAAAATAAATTTGACATGGTAATTGCATTTGAAGACTAGAATCACTAACAGAATGTATTTTTCAGAAGCACATATGAACCATAATGGAGGGTAAGAATAACATGTTTTAGAACAGCAGTGTTTTAATTTTTATTGAGATTCTTTTCTGGGTTTTCAGGAGAATGGAAACAAGAAAAATCAAATATGCATTACATTAGCATTGAGTAGAATGCTTTGAATTTTATAAGTCTTCCTGCTATTCTTTTCAATATGTTTTTATGCTGTTATTTTGCCTGACACAAGCTAGTTTGGACAGTCTAATTCACATTGATGAAATACCACTTAATTAGGCTGGGCAATAAAGATTATTGTATTTGGCAAGTGAAGTTTATTTTAAGAAGTATCATTTGTCTTTTTATATACAGTAAAATTTATTCTTTGTTATATGCAGCTCTGCAAGTTTTGGCATATTTCTCTAACAGTATAACTACCACCACAATCAAGATGCAGAACAATTCTATTACCCTGCCTGTTTACCTTGCTCCCCTTTATAATCAAGCACTCTTGCCAGCATAGCTCCTGGCCGCAAAAGATCTGTTTTGTTTTGTTTTTTTTTTTTAATTCTTTAAAATTATACTTTAAGTTCTGGGGTACATGTGCAGAATGTGCAGGTTTGTTACATAGGTATACACGTGCCATGGTGGTTTGCTGCATCCATCATCCATGATCTACATTAGGTATTTCTCCTGATGCTATCCATCCCCTCTCCCCCTACCCCCTGCTAGCCCCTCCCAGCCCCCAAATTCCCGACAGGCCCAGGTGTGTGATGTGCCCCTCCCTGTGTCCATGTGTTCTCATTGCTCAACAACCATTTATGAATGAGAACATGAGGTGTTTTGTTTTTCTGTTCTTGTGTCAGTTTGCTGAGAATGATGGCTTCCAGCTTCATCCATGTCCCTGCAAAGGACATGAACTCATCCTTTTTTATGGCTGCATAGTATTCGATGGTATATATGTGCCACGTTTTCTTTATCCAGTCTATCATTGATGGGCATTTTGGTTAGTTCTTTGCTATTGGGGACAGTGCCACAATAAACATGCATGTGCATGGGTCTTTATAATACAATGATTTATAATCCTTTAGGTATATACTTAGTAATGAGATTGCTGGGTCAAATAATATTTCTAGTTCTAAGCAGACAACGCCATCAAAAAGTGGGCCAAGGATATTAATAGGAACTTCTCAAAAGGATCTGTTTTCTGTACCTGCAGATTTTCCTCTACTCAGAATGTTGTGTAAATGTAAGCTGTTGAGTCCAGCTTCTTCCACTTAACACAGTGCATTTGAAATTTACCATGCTGTCCTATACGTACCTTTTTATTGCTGACTAGTATTCTCTTCTTTGGTAGACTTCTATTTGTTTGTCCATTCCTCAGCTAGAAATATTTGAATCGTTTCTAGTTTGAGGTCAGTAAAAGTCACTCTATCTACTCAGCTACAGGTTTTTGGTGGGAACATGTTTTTGTTTCACTTGAACAATATACATGGGTCAAATTGCTGACCCAGCTATTAATGAAGTTTAATTTTATGAGAAACTGTCAAAATATTTACGAAAATGATAACATTTTGCATCCCATGAACGATGTATACATTTTCAACGCCCACCAGTACTTGGCCTTGTAAAATTTGTTGTAGTAGTTGTTGTTGTTAGCCATTTAAATAGTGACCTCGTTTTGATTTTTTAGTTTGCATTTCTCTAATGAATAATGACATGGCACATAGTTTCATTTGCCTATTTGCCAATTGTTTTCCTTTGTTGAAGTATTTCTGATTTGCATATCATCCATTGGCTCTTTCACGACCTTAAAGTTCTATTTCTTGAATTGCATAATATTAGAAGCTCCAAGTACCTATCTTGCTACCAGGAACAAACACATTGATGTCTGGGAGACCTTGCTTTTCCTGCAACAGTGAAATTAGTGCCTTCTCTTTTAAATGTAATAATTAAATTAATTTTAAATTAGTTGACTAAAAAAGGGAATCTGAGTACATTTACACCCTATCCTAATGAAACAGAAGAACAAGACCATTTTAAAGCTATATTCTCCAGCTTCTTAAAGGGAGAAAAATCTGTATTGCTTCCTTGATATTTATTTTAGAGGCCTTACACATATATCTAGTATGGAATTTTCTTTTATTATCAAAACTTATTTGAATTATGGAATGACATGAGATAATATTCCAAGTAAAGCATGTAAGTAAAACTTTAAACATGTTTTCATAATATAAATGCAAACTTTTTTTTTTTTTTTTTTTTTTTTTTTTTTTTATTTTTTTTTTTTTTTTTTTTGAGACGAAGTTTTGCTCTGTCGCCAGGCTGGAGTTCAGTGGAGCAATCTCGGCTCACTGCAACCTCCGCCTCCTGGGTTCAAGCGATTCTTCCGCCTCATAGATGCAAACTTTTAAAATATTGGACTTCTATTGGCAGAAATTCTTTTCCCTATGTTTTAGGATCTATAACACACGTATTTCTTCCAAGCTGATGCAGTGCCATGCTGAGCATCTCAGGTGGATTTTAGCTGTCACAGGCCTCTCTACTAAGTGTTCTTGTACAAGGCACAGCCTCCTCAACTTTATGTGGTAACATGGACAACTTTGAATTAGAGTAGATGTAACTAGGGAGAGGCAGAAAAAGTAATGAGAAATTTGAATCGAAAATTTTATGTTCGTAAAGCCATTTTATTACTTCAAGCTTGGTGTTAGCAAAGACAGTGTTAGCATCCTTTAATGAAATCTTTATGACATATAGCGAAAGTTAATATGGTCTGTGGTATTTGATGAATATTAGGCTAGACTTTTCCAGAACACCAAATACACTTTGGGGAGTAAGTTACAGACTGCTTGGAGATGCATTGGCTCTTTCGTGACCCTAGCGTTCTATTTCTTGAACTGCATAATATTAGAAACTCGAAGTACCTAACTTGCTACCTGGGATACAATGATAACTGGGGATTCCTGGCTTTTCATGCAGCAGTGATGAGGCAGCAGAACTGCGGATGTCAGACTGCCATGATGTTTGCTACGGGAACAATAAGAATCAAATTTATGGCACCATCTACATTTTCTCAGGAATATCCTTGTGTGTTTAGAGCTGCCTTTAGCATCTCTGAAACCATGCATTTTGTGGAAATGCAATTTTCTTTACTTATTTAGTCACCATATTGAGAGTTTGTTGGTATGTATCACTCAATGTAGTGAAACACTATAACCTGAATTTTTTTTCTTTACTTCCGTGGAAATAAATCAGATAGCTTAATTCATTTGAATGCAGGTTTAGTCAAATTCTCTTTGTATTTCTATGTGGCATTATAGCTACCAGAAACACTCCCATGGCAGCCATGAGCACTATAAAAAGCAAAGTCTCAAAGAATGAGAGATTTCAGATTAGGTCTTAAATGTGCACAAAAAATAATTTTGGAAAACTCTATTATTTACTTAATCATCCATTCTTAAGCAGTTTAAAAATAAAGAATGAATATCTAATGCAAGCAAGCATAGAACATTTTGATAGAGCTAAGCTGATCATAAACTTGATGTATTAGGATATGCAGTTACATTTTCAATATAATGCATCTAAAATATTAATAAAGATGTAGTCATAAAATGGCATCAAAGCATTAAAGATGGGCAGTATTCAGCTCTGCATTACTTTATTACTGCTTTCTTTTGATCAACTTTATGACCTAGGGAAAGCATTAGGAAAAAAAATGAATGTATTCAAAATTCAGGGACATCAGCCATGTTTATTTCAAAATTAGAAAAGAAAAGGAAAATGCATTTTATTTTATTTCACTTTACTAAGCATTATACTCATGGGAAAGGAATTATACATGCTGTACTGGGAGGAAGATAAATGCTTAATGATAATTGAAGCAAACTGTTGCATTGCTGATGCATTCATACTATGATATAACCCATGGTTTCCAAGAAAATTGGTTAATGAAATGAGGACATTACTGAATATTTATAATTATAGGAAAATAATCTAGAATAATTTAAATTTTGCATTTAAATTTTTAAAAAATAAAACTAATTTTTATGATTTCTTTTGTATTGTTAACTATTACATTTTCTGAATATATTAATGATGTTTTTGCTATCTAAAATTATTGAAGATACAGAAGAAAGCATGAATAATAAATAAAAATGCCCCATCCTTCTAGTTATGAAGATTAAACTCAGTAATCTTATTTAAAGTAGCTTCTAGAGAATAGCTCCCGGTGTGGCCTCTCATTTCCCACTGAAGTACTGGTGAAGAAAATATCAAACATAAAAAAATCACAGCACTGAAAACTCAGAGTGATTGGCAATGCCTCTTAAGAATTTGGGAGTAATTTTTTATGATGTATAGTTGACAGTTAATATTTTAAAGTCATATTCTACTGACACTCTGTCTTACGAATCAGAGAAGCCCTTCAAGTTTGGGAGATAAATAAACTGACTGGGATCAGGGAGGCATAGAAGAACATAGATTAATTGGAAATGCCTGTGGTACATTATAACAAGATTTTGGCATGGTGTATTGGTTCATGCTTCATTATATATCTACAGATACCAAGTTTATAAATGACAAGAGGGTATTTTATATTTTACTTTAAGGTTTTCTTAACTTTTTAAACTTCTTTCTACATTCCCATATAGAAATTTCATAGAAGAAAGGTAATGTAGTGATTGAATCATAATTCCCCCAATAATATTCATAGGTTCTGCGTTCTCATTCCCAGAACCTATGAATATTAACCTTTTATAGATGTAACTAATCAAAGATTTAAGATGAGATAATTCTGGATTATTTAGGTGGGCCCTAACTCTAATAACACGTCTTTTTATGAGACAGGAGAGGAGAAGATGCAGAGAGGAAAAGGAAGTGTGAATTGTGAAGATGAAGGCAGGGGGTTGTGTAATATGGCTATAAACCAAGAAAACAGAGGAATTCTGGCAGACACCAGGAGCTGCAAAAGGCAAGGAAGGATTATTCCCTAGAGCCTCCAAAAGGAATGTATTCTTGCTGATCCCCTGCTTTTGGAATTCTGGAATGCAGAACTGTGTGAGGGAAAAATTTCTGCTGTTTAAAGCCGCCCAATTTGTGGTAGTGTGTTACAACAGCCACAGGAAATTGATAAAGATGGGGCAAGGAGATAGTGGAAAGAGGCACCCAGGAGTAGGGCACTGATGTGATAGTAGACAAGCATGCGTCAGGGAGAATTCTGGTAAACGTGCATCTTTGGGTTAATGATGACAACCAAAATGATGACAATGATGATGATGATATCTTCTATGTTTTCATTTTTATTTTAAAATAACTTATTGTTGAAAATTTCAATCACAAAACCTCACTATCTGAGTGCTTTTACTCTTCATATGCATGTAGTCTAATATATTACTATTTTTTTGGTGAAGTGCACTGCAGTAAGAAATAAGAACTAAGTTATTTATGGCTCTACAAAGCATCTATTTTTTTCAAACACATATTACCTACCTCTACCTCCACTGAAAGAATATCTTCCAAACATCAGTCTGGTAACTAAGCAAATCTGAAGTGTGAATGTTGTAAGATTCAAAATATTCACTTGGGCTGAATTCTGACAAGTGAAACTAGAGAAGCCCATTTGCCAGATAACAGGAACTCTAACAAGAAATTTTCCATACCACAGCTGACTACGTAAGTCACACAAGGGCAGCTAACAGATCAGGGACAACTAGTCAAATGTATAAGAATATTTGCCTGTTTCAAAAACTATCTCAAGAGCCCAAATGAAAACTACAAGGGCCTAAACTGTAATTGTAAGATTACAAATCCTACCTAGCAACCACTGACACTTTCCAATCAAACTCACCAGCATTTCTAAGGTGCCGCTAGCACCAATAAGCTTTCTTTCTAAACAATTTGTGTAATCTCCTCCTTCCTCAACAAATCTAACTTTTTCTCTGTTCCCCTGACACCCTGAAGGTCACCCTGGTCTATATGTATGCCCCAGGTTGCAATCCTACTTCTTTTATATTATTCCCAAAGAAAACCTTTTTACTTAGCAATTTGTATCTATTTTTTATGTTGACATGAATCAATTAATATCCCCCAGTATTATATTACTGTGTTTCATCTCTTAAGTACTTTTCTTAATTACAAATACTATAAAATACTATAAAACTTTATATATTTGCTCTCTCAAAGAAACTTTTAATCCATTTTCTCATCTATAATCACTGGGTCTACTTGAAAATTAATTAATTTCTGATAGATTTTATCAGCTCTTTCTCATCAGAGTCTGTGGTACCTGCAGTCACTTTGTAGTTCAACAGAACTACGAAAAGGATTCCATGTTAGGCTTATTGACATTGTATCTGTAGCATTCATAGCGTGCTTTTCATGAGGATCCTTGATCTAAGCTTTTGTTAGGGTAATAATTCCAGCTTGCTAACTGAGATTTTTTTATTATATTCAACTAAATATCCATGGAACCCATTTTAGTCCAATTTAATTTGGGGATTGTTTTTCTTCTTTTTTTTTCTTTAACATTAATATTTTTCATTTGGGTTTGATTTGTTCTCTCTTTTTCAGTCCTCTCAGACTTTAGTATGCATAGAAATAACATGGATATGGCACAGATATGGATCTATTGTTTGAGGTGTAGCCTGTGATTATGCAATTCTAACAAGCTCCCATGTGATGCACAAGCTGCTAATGCACAGAAATATTTTGTTTAGAGATAAAATTCATCTAACTTTGAATTTTGTTCTTCTCCTTATTTCCTACACTTTCCAACATTTTTAATCTTGTAATACTGTATTCTGAGCACCATATTCTGTTCATTGAAATATCTGGCAAATATTTTACCTTAGTGTAAAATCATTGAAGGCATGAGCTCTTTTTAAATATTTAATAAAGGTACTAAACATAAGGGATCCAATTTAGAGGTCAGAGATACACCAATTATTTAATTTTAGAATATTTTAGCACTGGTTCCCTCTATCTTATTTCCCCCTTGGGCAAAATAATAAGAGCAAATGTCACCCTGCAGATCCAGGGACATCTGTACTTCAGGAAAGGAACCCTGAAATTATCAATCCCAGAGCTTATACACAGTAGCATGCACAGCTGTGCCTCCTTTTTGGAGAAGCAGAAAGTTATCCTTTAATAAAAATGAAACACATCTCTACTTTTCTAGACTCATTATTTTTTAGAATGTTAATGAATGGCTTTAGAGGCAATATTTCCATAAATCTCTCCTACTAAATTTGCTATCTCTAACACTTATTTATAAAAACATTGCCAGTAATTTAAGCTTAGAAAGCCTTGGCCTTAGAGAAATATTAAAAAATTCATAGATCATTTATTCCCAACACAACTTACTTTTTGATTCATGTATCCTTTTTGCACATCAGGTATTTGGAGTTTCAGAATGATATTTATTAATAACCTGTTATCACTGTTCCTAACCTGCACCTTACCTTCTTTGTTTTCTTCCTCCCTCCCTCCCTCCTTTTCTCTCTATTCTCCATTTTCTTTACGCTGAATGTCTACAGTAAACCATTCTAAGGAGTTGGATGTGTAACTAAAGACTCTTCTTAATCCAATTTTCTATTAAGGGATATTTGAATTGCTTGGTTGGGGCCTTTTGGAAAAAATAATATTAAAAACATTATTGAGCAAGTCTTTTCTTGGTTGAATATGAGTAAAATTTCTGAGTCATAGGGTAAATATATATAACTCTATCAGAGTTTATAAGTATTCCATTTGTTTTACATCCTTAGACATAGCACTGCTAATCTTTTTTCTCTTTATTTTAGTCATTCTAATGTATGTAAAATGGGCTTATAAAATAGTTTATTGGTTAAGTTGAGGATATTTTACATCTCTAAATTTTAAAATACCCTACTAAAAATTATAGAATATTATTTCTTTATTCAGCTTTATTGAGCTATTATTGACAAACATTCTATATAATCAAAGGGTACAAAATGAGGTTTTATATGCTATACATCCATGTAGTATCTCTTCAGTCAAGCTAATTCACACACCTGTCAACTCACATGGTTACCTTTTGTGTGTGTGTGTGTGTGTGTGTGTGTGTGTGTGTTAAGAATACTAAAATTCAACTTATTTTTCTTTCCGTGTTGGCAACATTGTGCAACTTGTCAGTGCTTGTGAATATGGAAACAGTTAAGGTTCACAGTGAAGATACATGCAGAGCTACAACAGCTCCAGGGTCTGGGGTTCAGGAGTTCCCTTTGTGAAGTAGATGTGATGTCTAAGAAATGGGCCCTCATAGCGTGACTGTGGAGCCAGGTCCAAAGTACAGGTTCATGCAGAGCTACCATAGCTCTAAATTTGGGGCTCTGGCTAGCCCACAGTGGTGGTGTATGTGATATCTGAGGCATGGACATTCATGTGACTGTGGAGCCATGGTCTGGAGTAGAGGTAAAGCTGTATGGCCAAAGTTCTGAGGTCTAGAACATGTGCAGGCTTGGGAGGGCAACAACCCCAGTCCTGGGTGGCACAACAAAGGCTTCTTCGTGGGTGAAAGAGCCCAGCAACCTCTTTCTTTTCCATTGGGTCCACAGCTGTGATGGCTGTTGGTTATCTCAATGGCAAAAGCTGCCCTTCTCCTCTGTAGATAAGGAAGTGAGGGTCTATACTAATGAACAATAAGGGGACCTCTAGTGTGAAAATGTTTGGGAGTCCTTGCCTGCTGCGGGAGGTATAGAAGAGCTCATTGGCAAAGGCTTCTGGAGTACTCTGCAATGCTGGCCACTGGGGACTGTGGTAACATCTGTGGAATGGCTGATGCTGATAGCCCCTGTTCCTGTCTTTTGCTCCTAGCTGTTTTCAGACATCTTAGGTACTGGTAATCTCTCCAGTAATGCTCCACTGTGTTGCTTCAGATTCTTTTTTGGACTCTGGAGTCCTCTGAGGGCTATTATATGTGTGAATAGATTAAATTTTTGGTTTTTGTTGGAGAATGAAGGTGAGAATCTCCTACTCTGCCACCTTAGAATATGAATCTTTTAATTTAGATAAATTATTTTGTTTTTTAATTGGTCTCTAAAATCCCCCTTTTTAAGCAGAGTTGACTTATGTGGTCTTAGTTTATGTCTAGACTTATTTGTCTTTATTTTTTTTTTAGTACATGAATGGTATCTTAAGTTTAATTGCATTATCTAGTATTTATCACTGATGTAAAGAAAACACTTGTAATTGACAACTTTGTGTATATTCTGATAAACTATGTTTTTTCCTTGGTCATTATATTATATTTAACAACAACTTAATTTCTTTAATTACAATGGTTACATCTTTTTATTTTTACATTGCTTGATTCCATCTACCAGGCATGAAGGATTATGTTAAATAGTGAAATATTTAGTAGGCAACATTTCTTGTTGATTTCAAAACGCAATCATCTTAAGGTTCAACATTAAGTATGATATTACATTTTCTTTAAGATTTTGACATATAATCACTACTAAGTTAAGAAATTTTCTTCTATTATTCTCTGAGAATTTTTTTTAATTACTACAATCAGAAGTAAAATAATCAAAGACTTTATTGTAATCATTTAAAAAAATTACTATAATCAAAAGGTATTTGTAAAAAACTCTTTTAGATATTGAGATACTTATGTGATATTTCTCCTTCAATTAATACATTGAATTGCATAATTACATTTTCTAGACTTAAATCCACTTGTAAGTTTAGGGCCTAGGTTAATAATAGCATATCAAGTAAGAAATAATTTTGAGTTTGATTCACCAGTAAGAAGCCATAGTAAATTGTTTCATTCGGTTTATCAGGATTTATTTACCATGGTTATGTAAGCCTCATCTAATGAATTTGGAAATGTCTTTTCAATCTCTCTCCATGTTTTTAAGTTTATTATTGAAAAGTATTTATAGACTATTTGTCAGAGCACATTGGTGAACCAATCTTGTCCATAGACTTACTTTTCCTTTTACAAATTGATTACATTTTTTAATGGCTGCAGATGTAGCCAAGTTTTCTCTCTATTTGTGTAAAATAAAGGGAGTTCTATACTTCCAGTTATTTGAGTATAATATGCTGTCTAAATATTTAGTGAAACCCCAGCTGTTTCAACAGGTATTATTTATCCTTCTCTTGTTCCAAATGAAGAGTTCTAACAAACCTATGTTCATATTGTCCAGTATGGCCTTTTCCCAAAATTAGATTTGATGACCATTGGTTTCATTCTTTTCACCTGTTGTCTCTTGTCTATTCTATTTTATCTCTTGAGATGTAAGTAGATATACTTTTGACCTCCCCACAGTATTTTCCATGTCTTCTATACTCTCCTTTTACTTGTCTGTCTGAACGGGATTACAGATAAAAGTATTGAGGTTTATTATTAATTTTTTTTAGTCATAGTTATTCTGAAACATAAAAAGCATCTTGGCATTTAGTCATACTTTCTTATTTTCTAACTGAACCTTTATTAATGTCTCTGTATATGTCAATAAGCATTTTCTAACACATTATGCTAAGGATTAAATTTGCCTTTTATATTAAGATATAAAATTTACTAAAATGCATTAAAATAAACATTTTAAACATATTTAACTTTTGACTTAACTCTAAGCTTACACTGCTATTAAGATATGAAACAGAAAATATGTTTACATATAATATTATGAATGTAGAAAGCATATTTAAAATATGAGATGGGGTTTCGCCATGTTGGCCAGTCTGGTGTCAAACTCTGGGATTACAGGTGTGAGCCACCGTGCTCGGCCTGAAATGTGTTTCCTAAGTAAGAAGACTTGAAAGCAAAAATAATTGATCCATGGGCAATGGATCAGAATGAGTATTTTGTTAGCAGGCCTAAAAACACATTAATTTCTTTGAACATCTCCATCAGAGTTCTGGGATGATTAGGTGCATTGTAAATGGGCAGTAATATTTTGAAAATATTTTATTTTGCCAAGCAGTATGTCTTGATGGTGGGCTTAAAAGTATTCAGTAAATTATCATATAAACAAATGTGCTATAATCCAGGCTTTGTTGTTCTATTTTTAGAGCACAGGCAGAGTCAAGTTAGTATATTTTAAAGGGTCTTAGAATTTTTGGAATGGCAAATAAGCTTTGGTTTCAATTTAAAGTCACCAGCCTCAACAGCTACTAGGAGTTTTTTAGCTTCTCCTTTG
Source organism: Cebus imitator (assembly GCF_001604975.1). NCBI lineage: Eukaryota > Metazoa > Chordata > Mammalia > Primates > Cebidae > Cebus > Cebus imitator. The sequence goes on from NW_016107345.1 coordinate 6,138,518, forward strand.
AAATTTTAAAGTTCAGCCATTTGCTTTTCTTTAGCTGTGAAGTCCTAGATGATGTCTTCTTCGAATATAAGGTTGTTTTACGTCCATGTTTTTTAGTGTAGACAACTTCATTAATGATCTTATCTAGATTTTCTGGATAACTTCCTGCAGCTTGTCCATCAGCACTTGCTGCTTCACCTTGCCTTATTTTGTTATGGAGATGGATCCTTTCTTTTTTTTTCCCATTTATTTATTTTATTGCATTTTATGTTTTGGGGTACATGTGAAGAACATGCAAGATTGTTGCATAGGTACACACGTGGCAGTGTGATTTGCTGCCTTCCTCCCATCATCTACATCTGGCATCTCTCCTCTTGCTATCTCTCCCCAGCTAAGAAGACATACATGAGGCCAACAAACATATGAAAAAATGCTCATCATCACTGGTCATCAGAGAAATGCAAATCAAAACAACATTGAGATACCATCTCACGCCAGTTAGAATGGCGATCATTAAAAAAATCTGGAGACAACAGATGCTGGAGAGGATGTGGAGAAATAGGAACACTTTTACACTGTTGGTGGGAGTGTAAATTAGTTCAACCATTGTGGAAGACAGTGTGGCGATTCCTCAAGGACCTAGAAATAGAAATTCCATTTGACCCAGCAATCCCATTACTGGGTATATATCCAAAGGATTATAAATCGTTCTACTATAAGGACACGTGCACACGAATGTTCATTGCAGCACTGTTTACAATAGCAAAGACCTGGAGATGGCTCTTTTCTTAAGCCACATGAGCCAATCGCTTCTAGTTTCTGATTTTTCCTCTGCAGCTTCTTCGCTTCTCTCGGCTTTCACAGAATTGAAGAGAGGCAAGGCTTTGCTCCAGAATAGGCTTGGGCTTAAGGGAATGTTACGGTTGGTTTGATCTTCTAATCACACCATTAAAACTTCACCCTTATCAACAATAAGTCTGTTTTGCTTTCTTATCATTTGTGTATTTACTATAGTAGCACTTTTAATTATCCTAAGAGCTTTTCCTATGCATTTACAACTTGGCTGTTTTGTGCAAGAAATCTAGCTTTTGGCCTATCTCAGCTTGTGACCTGCCTTCCTCATTGAGCTTAATCATAGCTAGCTTTTGACTTAAAGTGAGAGACATAATTAGAGGCCATTATTGAATTATTAATTGGCCTAATTTCTATATCGCTGATCTCAGGAAATAGGAAAACCCAAAGAGAAGAATAGAGATGGCAGAATATTTTTCAGTGAAACACTCAGAACACAAACAAAATGTGTCGATTAATTCTTCATCTTATATAGACATGGATTGTGACATCACAAAACAATTACAATAGTGACATCAAAGATTACTGATTGCAGATTAACATCCAGGTATAATAACAGTGAATAAGTTTGAAATATTGTGAGAATTACCAACATGTGACTCCGAGACATGAAGTGAGCTCCTGCTTTTGGAAAAATAGTACTGATAGACTTGCTCGAAACAGGATTGCGGCAAACCTTCCATTTCTAAAAAGTGCAATAGATGTGAAGCACAGTAAAGTCTAACCCAATAAAACAAAGTATGCCTGTGTGTGTTTTGCAAACAATTTATCCCAGTTTGTGGCTTGTCTTCTCATACTCATTTTAGTGTCTTTCACAGAAAAGTTCTTAATTTTAATTAAATTCAGCTTATCAATTATTTTATCATGAATTGTGCCCTTAGTGATGTATCTAAAAAGTCATTACTAAACTTAAGGTCATCTAGATTTTCTCCTACATTACCTTATAGGAATTTTACAGTTTTGCATTTTATAGTTATGTCTGTGATCTATTTTGAATTTGTTTTTGTAAATGGTGAAAAGACTATTGGTAGATTCTTTCTTTTCTTTTTCTTTATTCTTTTTTTTTTTTTTTTTTTTTTTTTTTTTTGTTTTTTTTTTTTTTTTTTTTTTTTTTTTTTTATTTTTATTTTTTTTTTTTTTTTTTTGGCATGAGGATGTCCAGTTTTCCCAGCACCATTTGTTGAAAAGAATATTTTTGTTCCTTTGTATTTCCTTTGGTTCTTCATCAAATATCAGCTTATGTTATTTATGTGGATGTATATTTCTTTGTAGTCTTATAGTTTTTGCTAAAAATTTCCTTTGCAGGTCTAACGAAGGCTGTGACAGGACATCAGTTACCCTTTCAGGATGAAAAGAATTATTTTTAAAGCTGCTTGGAGTGTTGTTGGTAGAGAACCTTCAGCTGTCAGCCTTCTTTGGGGTTGGGCTCAGCAGCTTTGCACACAGACCTGAGATTTTTCTGAGGCAGCCGCATCCAAAGAACGATTAACACAGTGAGAATAAGAAAGCAGCCAATTTTGCCCAACTCAGGCTAATGATGAGGGACCCAATGACTCAAAGATCCCTGAGGCCTTGATTAAGGCTTTTGCTGAGAATGCATGAAAAGCTGCTTTAGTTTAAGCTGCTATAACGAGAGACCATTGATTGGGTAGCTTATGAAAAACAGAAATTTATTTATTATACTTCTGGATGCTGTCAAATCCAATATCAAGTTGCTGGCAGATTCAGTGTCTGCTGGGCGCCCATTTTCTGGTTCATGTATGGCAGGTCCATGAACACTTCCACATGGTGGAAGTGAGCTAGCTAGCTCTCTGGGGTCTCTTTTATAAGGGTGAATTCATTATAAAAGGAGTCTGCCCTCATGACTTAATTGTCTCCCAAAGGCCCCTTCTTTCTAACATTATCATCTTTGGGGCTAGAATTTCAACATATCCATTTTGATGGAACACAAACTTTCTGACCATAGTTTTCTACCATTCAGACAGCTTCTCTCTGTGCTCAAATATATTTGTCTTCCTACCCTTTCATATATGTTGATTGGAAGGGCATTCCCTCATAAATGTCCTGTGTTTTAATCTTTGTTTCAGAGTCTGCTTTAGGAACCAAACCTGTGAGGGTTGGGTGAATTATGGTCTCATTCCTTAATGGAATGCCACTGTTTATGGAAAATAATGTAATTAAAGGGACAAGGACTTTAGATACTTGAAGGTAGGTTTACTATGTTTTCGGACAGTTAAAGACAGGAAGTAAACATGCATTTTGACCTATATTTCTATGGTAACATTTTCTTGTCACTTTCCTGTTTTGTTCATTTATTCAGTCATTACCGGATCTGTTTCCAAAGGATGTGGGCAATTTTCAAAACCCTTCTGCTGCTGAAACATACTTCATTTAGAAACGATAGATTGGTGAAGAGGCTTGGAAGCATCCACATAAACCTGTAGTGCCTGAGGCAGCTGATAATGCCCTTTAGGTCATCAAAACGCCAGGAACTCAAAAGTAATTTTCATGTTAAGATTCACTTATCTTAAATATCATCTCACGAGTTCAGCTTAAAAAAAGCACGATCAGTTTACAGCTTCATATTTTTGTAATTAGGGATTTCTAATTATGTCATTATCTTTTACCCATGAATATCTACATAGAAACTTCCTTAAATATAAATTTAAATATTTTATGTTCCTGATTTTGCTATAATTATTCCAGATCACAAATGTATCTTAAAATTCTGACAGACCATTGCCTATGCTAAAGAAAATTCTTGCCTCATTCCCTAAAATATCACTTCTTTCAATTTTAATTAAACTAACTATATTTTCTGTTATCAGAAACTACAAATATTTTGAAATTTTTGTAACATTTATAATTTGTTTTATTTACTTAGTCAATTATGCTCATTCAAGAAAAAAAGTCATACAGTAACATAATGAATGCATCTTTTTCTTCGTCAAAAACATCATAAAATAATTATGTTAGTAGTTATATAAATAAACAGCTCTGTTAGTTATTGTAGATGTATATTGAGCTTAGAGGCAAATATTAACTAATAGTACTGGTTGTGGTGGCCTTGAAAATATATTCTTCAGATTTTCTACTCTCAGGAGCACAGTTCACTGACAGCTCCCATGACTATCCTTCCTGGATCTATCATGATGATTATCCTAAGGCTGTACTTTCCTTAGTAGTTTTTGGCTGATGACAGTGCATGTCCATTCCTATAGGATGTGGGACTCCTATAAAAGAGGGCTTTGACCAGAGGACTCTTTAGTGGCCTATCCAATATTTTCTTAGTATTGAGCTATGGTCTGTCTTGCTAATCTAGCCTCCTTACCTCCCT